>NC_072736.1:43936753-44176113 GCF_026930045.1 Uloborus diversus
TTTGTCTTCAATGCACGAAAACATAAGTCTCTCAAGCGATAAATGAAAATGTAGGGTTCAGAATATGGAAGAAATGGAATTAGTGATTACTACGTTCTTTTTGCTTGAGTGTATATAGAATTTAGTTTCCACTCTTCCTGGGTACACGATTAATTTTCTTCCTTGGTGCATAAGAACACAGTATTTTCCAAGCAATTTCTATTTTCTTGCATTTATTTGTGATTCATGTTTATGAATGAAGCTAATGGTGTTGATTTTAAACTTATTTGTGAAAAAAAAAACTTTTTTTTTTTGAATGAAATTTTTTATGCGGGGGCTTTGAAATTTTGATTCACAAGCTTTTTGTGTGACGGAAGTGACGTAGATGCTTTTTAATTGTTGCCAAAAACCATGAAAAATAAGAGTAATTATAAAGTTAGCGTTGTTAGTAAATTTAACAAATTGATTTGAAAGCTGAAATTAAGCAAACATATAATTAAAGCAAGTCATCAGTTTAAAGCGTAATATTCATTGCTTAAAATCAGCCTTAAAATTAGTTTACTAACTTTTTTCACAAAATTATCTTTGTAATTACTAATATTTTTCATTGTTTTGCCAACAATTAAAAAGCGGATTTCGAGTATTGTTTAGTTTTCTCGTTGCTTGTAATCCATTTTCTACGTTAAAATATACAGCTTTGTATTCAATATACCTAAGTCAGGCGCAGAAAGAACATGAGTGGAGTGTGAGAGAAAACGTGCGGGTGAAAAAAAAAAAGAAAAACTGAAAGTTTCTCTCCTATTGGGTGTCTTTACGACACACATTTTTTTTTTTTCAAAATTAGTTTTTTTTTTTTTTTTTTGTAAGTATTATCCCGCCGTGCTAAGCACAGATGTAGTATCTGCACATTTTATCAAAATTGAGTTATTGTCACCAAGTGGTCGTTAGTAATTTAATTTACCTAAATCTCAAGTTTTTTGGCGATTTGTGAACGCGAAATATTAAAAAAAGCTTTAGGAAAAAAGTCGTAACTGCACAGTTTGCGGAGTTTGCTAAGGCAATTTGAACGTAAGTGACAAATACTAAGCCTTTAAAGTGGTATCTGCGCAGTTACCGCTTTTTTCCTTAGTATTTTTTGTAGATACGACTTTTATACCTTAGTAAAGCAGCATATTTAATAATGTAGCAGTTTTTTATAACACAGAAATAAAAATTAGTTTACCGTTGAATAGTTGATACAGGTTGATAATAAAAATTAATACAACTTTGCATAATTGTTAAAGTAAATATTCAGCTTTTTCCATTCAAATGTTTATTTAAAATGTAAATTATAAAAATGAAATGCATGTAAAATATTCATATCTAATTCTTTCATGCAAGAAAAAAAAAGAAAAAAAAAACGCATTTCATTCTACGGCCAGTAATATTTTTATTTAAGTATCGTCTGCTGTCAAAATTATCTTCGTGCTCGTTAAAAATGAATCTAGAAAATAAAACATTATAAAAAACACATTCTTTTAATATATAGAACAGAAAATTGTAATGGATTGCAGTTTTAACTGTCCGGAGTTTTGAAAATGGTATCTTTCAGACGGTAGATTATGTTAGATTTGTATTAACAAAATAAAGCGAAACAGCTAACTCCAAAGAAAGCAGATGTTTCCAGTATTATTTGATGATACCTTGAGCACGTTTTACTAAGCTATTTTTGTCGTATTTTTGCAGATACCCCTAAAAATGATTAGTAATTGTCACTTACGGTGAAAATAGCTTAGTATATGAAAAGGTTTTGAAAAGAAAATTTGTCGTAACTACATTTATTAATTTTAAATTAAGATTTTTACAAAAATACTCTCTTACGGTTTTTAGGTAAGTTATTTACGGAACAACTACCGCAAGTTGAACATTTAATTAAGTCATAAATCAAAGAAATGAGTTGTAAAACTTTAATCGTCGATTTCTCATTTTGAGCTCTACTGCAGATACCACATCTGTGCTTAGCACGACAGTATCGTCCTTTAGCCCCCCTTCCCCTGCAAAAAAAAAAAAAAAAAAAAAAAAACTCTGGTCGACTAGTTTGACGATGTCTCTGGAAATCTTAAAAATTTAGCTGCATTATTTAGAGAGAGAAGTCGATTCTATCTTTTTTCATTAAGTTCATACCATAAAACGAAGTTCTAACATATTTGGAGTTCTGAAAGAGTGTTAGTATGCCTTAAATCAGAGATTTTCAACCTTTTAGACTTTGCGCCCCACTTGGAACAGTAACGTGAGGTCACGCCCCTTACATCATTTCTACTGCTGTATGTAGTCAATACAAATATAGTACAATCAGGGAAACGGAATATGAATCTGGAGCTGGTTAGGATAGCAGAAGCTAGAAATTAAAGGAAAAGAAAAATAAGTTCATACACGAAGTTTAATATTACTACACATAACTTTATTTAGAATCCCGTATCCCAACCGGTGGTTCACGAACCCCTGGAGGTTCGCAAAAATAATATTGTAATGGCGGAATGGGGTCGTTTCAAAATTTTAAAAGTATTTTTTTCTGAAAGAACATGCTTAAAAACATAGGATCTAACAATTTTTTAAAGTAATTTGTTTAAATTTAATACTTTTAAAAAATTACTTGCTTTCATTGTTTATATTTCTTGCCGATGACATCACAAATGATGATATGCCAAGTCGTGTTGCCATTCACAGCAAAATATTTAATTCGCATCTTTACTCACGTGTATTGGCAACGATATGGTTGATAGCAAGCGTAGAGCGCAATTTTAATTCGCTTCTTGATTATCATAACGTGGAAACGCCATAGAAAGATGCGCCAAAGAGCATCATTTGTGACGTCATAAAGACAACGAATCGTTTACAAAATCAGACGTTTTAAAAAATTAATTAAAAAATAAATGTTGAGAAAATGAAAGAATTTTCTGGGTCCATGTTTTTTTTTTTTGCTCATTCTATCTATTTCAGTGACTAGAAGTACTACTTTTGACTGAAGGAAACAACCCCATTTTAACTTGCTTGCTGAGCGTTTTTATTCATCTTTTATTCATTAATTTCTCAGTACATCCACCCCTCAACGAAAGGTTTTAATTCATATAAGATCATCAGGGGGGGAGGGGGAGAGAATAAGTTGTAATAGTCCGTCTTCGAATTGATCATAGCACACTTATTCATAGACATTTGCTTTAGACATCTCTTGTCTCAGAAAAATACTTTTAAACTAGAAAGTCGCCCGTCAAGGTATGACGGGTGAAAATTTCTTCTACTCTTCTACGTTTGAACGAAGCCATTGCCTGTTTGGTGATATTTCGATATTTGAAATTGTAACCCTAACTCCAGTGGATTAACCCTAAACTCCAGCAGGTAGCGTTCATTGTTCACCATTTTTTCGTTTCTTCATTCCCCTGAAATGACACAGTCTTACCAGTAAAACAGTTAAGTGACCGGATCGAGTTCAGCCTTGTCACAATAAAGCCTTTCCCTGCATGTTAAACATTACCAAATCAGATTATCAAATTATCATGCCGTGGCGCGAGTTTCATTATTGAAACACGCTGGTTACTCGATCATCGGCTATTATTTATATGAGGATTTTATTACCATTTTGGACAACGTTTCCATGTGAAAAAGGATAAATGCAGAAGCAAATAAAAAACTGCTAAATTTTGAGCTTTTTACAACTATCTCATTAAGACAACTTTCTCATTTGACTGAATCTCAGCAAAGAATGATCAGGTTTGCTTTTTTATTTAATTTGTTTTGAATTCGTTTTCTAGCTATAATTTTAGTTTGCAGAAACATCTGTGCTTTTATATTTTGAAATTACAAGCATGTTTTCGTTCTTGTTATGAACTATTAAGCAATATTACTGAAAACATTCTCCCAAATCTCATTGTGTGTGCAATTCTTTTTTTTTTTTTTTGCATGATACTTTTGAATTTTGGGAGGAATTCGAAAGGGGGGGGGAGGAGGTTGGGAACCTCTAATTAAAAACATAGGATTATCATACGTCAACCAAAGAATCGGAGGCTTCAAGACAAACTAATTTGAGGTAATCTTGAATTTAAGTTAGGATAGCATTTAATACCGGTCTTCTTTCACAACATCAATTGAAGGGCAGCCTCTCTCTGTTGTCATTAAAAAGTTTTTCAACACTAAATCGTACATAACTTTGAGGCAGTACACCTCAGGATGTACTTTCAATACCTTACTCGATATTTTGACTTGATGTATGCTAATGCTGAAAATCCAGATTCTCAGAGATATCTGGAGATGAAAACTTCACTGAAAATCTCAAAAAAAAAAAAAAAAAAAATGTCGAAAAAATACAATCTCAAAATTGAGAGAAAACTCTAGTTGATATTACATTTTCATTTTATTTTTCAAGCATTCACGCCTCCTCTGAAATTCTTCTACGCCCTCCCCCCCTTTCCGGCTGCGAACCGCTGGTTTAAACAAAATGTTTTTTTCCCTCGGAAGACTGAAGAATACCGTAAACTACTACTTCGACCCACATTTTAAAACTTTTCTCATCTTTTCTTAATAATTTTGCAACTATTCATATTTTCAAGCTGCGGAAACCTATTTTATACATCTAGATTTCTCATGATTTAGTTTTTGAATACTAATCACTTTGTTTCAAAGTATTATTATCCTTTTTAATTGTTTTTTATTTGGGTCAATGTTACCCTTATTTTTGTGTTATTTGGCCCTAAGTGTGATGATGTTGTTTATGTGCTTTTGGTAAAATATGTTATGTATGAAGGTTTATTTGTGAAATTATTAGGTTCGGTAGAATGGAAGATAGGGCTGTTACTATTATTATTAAGCTTTTATTTTCATGTATTAATTATATATGTATCTGTTATTGCAAATGATACTCAGCCCACTACAAGACACTCAAATATTCAAATACTAATGAAAGGCACAGTTTCTAGAAATATACTAATATGAATGCCTTACCTCATTTTTCTCAAGGCATACGGACTGTATCCGAAACATCTGCACTGTGTTCTTTATACACCCGCTAAATCTCTTTTCCGTTCGTCCCTTCTCCTTTCGAACCTTTCCCCCGGACCCAGGCAAGTTCCTCGCCAATTCGCCTCCTCCGCAGTAAAACAAAACCACGCCAAAAGCGCCAACACTTGCACATTTTCACTGCTCGCAAGGCCAAAAATAAGTAACATGCAATGTCAGCATTACACAAAGTGGTTTTCCTCATTAAAAACCATTGTAGAACTAAAGTCAAAAAAGACGTGTGTTCATAGGAAAATCTATTTATTTGAAAGAAAAATACATTTTACAAGAAGTTTACGTCACTTAGGAAACATAATCTGTTTTTTAAATGTGTGTGCATACCAACTAATCGTCTCAGAAATTAACGACGAAGAACAGTCATCTTTTCATCAGTTTTGGAGGTTGAATGATTTTATTAAGATAACTCCATTCGTAAAGCAAAGGAGCCTAAATTTTCGGTCACTTCCAAAACTTTTTGGTGCGTTCCATTGCTCTCAATATTAGCTCCTTCTTCTCTCAGTTGAACAGCTATCCCTGGAAACTTGAGCTCATTCCATTCTACAACGAAAATTTTGTAAACTTCTCAACAAATTTAACAAAATGTTTAAGAAGCAGATGCAACTGGATCAACGTTTTCTTATCCTACTGAAACTACCTCTTCATCTTCCATAATAAAAGCTGTGTAACTGAGCTCTGATGATTTTAGCCTGCAATCGCTCTCTCAATCCGTTGCTGAGAATTCCTGGTGTGTCTTGTGTTTTTCCTGTTTAGATTTTTTGGAGTTAGAGTTAGAGTCCTGTTTATATTAACATTTTTCTTCATTTCAAAATCTCTCTGACGGATTTCATTTGCCAAAGTAGGTCGTAATTTTTTGGTTAGGAGATATGCTGTTATTGTGAAATTTTTAAATAAAAACCTTAACAGAAAGGAGAATTACAACTATGCTACTACATCCAATATTGAATAGTATTTATAAATAGGTACTTAACAAACTCTTAGCTGATATAGAACTGCTTCTACAAGTAAATGTCTGCGAGATTAAAAAGACACATGTTAGCACAAGGAACACAAAATCAGTAGTATTGCTCTTTATTAAGAGCTATCTAGCTGCTTGGTATACATTACTGATGCTCTCGATCTGATTCTGTCAAAATATGTTCAAAAATTGCTTCCTGAAGGTTTACACAGATTGTTGTATCTTTTCTTAATTTAGATCAAAGAAGTACCCTTGGGCCAAAAATAGCCCGCGCTTACAATAATTTAAAAATATATATATATATATATATATTTTTGTCATTGGATTTTTAAAATTATTTGATATCGTTCATTACTTCTGCTTTAAATGAACAACTCAGCTCATTTCAAAAGCGTTTAGTTCGCAAAATGAAGAACTGCAGAACATTCATTGTTATTTATGCATTAATTATTCTAGTTTATGCTTGAGTTTATTATGCATCAACTCCGGGGAAAAAAAAAAAAAAAAAAAAAAAAAAAAAAAAAAAAAAAAAACTTGTTTAAACCTAAAATAGGGTTTTGGATTTTTCCTAAAAAACCTGTTTTTTGGTCAAGGCTCCTTTTAAGGGTATTTTATACAGCAATTGATACGTCTATTTAAATTTGAATTCCCATGTCTTTCATTTCCTCCTACATTTCCTACCCCTTTTACAAGAAAAGCTCATACGGCTGTTAATCACAAGACTCTTGTGAGGTAATTTTTGCAGAACTTGTTTTCAGTTTTGCTAATTTTTTTACTGCTTTTTCTTTTTGAAAAATAATTTCCTTCAGTATAAAAAAAAATAAAGAATAAATTCATTCTCTCAAAGAAATCTTGTAAAAATTTTCCACTCTTTGTTTCGAATATTATGTCTTTAGAAGAAGCCGGCACACTCCTCAACTAGAGGAAACAGAACATGACACCCCGAGATGGAATATTTTGTATGAACGCGTGAGATTTGAAAGGATTCGTTTCACTTTATTGGCAATGCATGCGATTTCATTTATTAATAGTCACGATGCGTGACTCTTTTTTGAATTTATTTATTTTTTTGCCGTTGTTGCGACGCGGCGCCGATTCTGTTGTCATACAAGAATAGATAAACATGCAACGTGAATGCAGAATTTTGCTTTTGTTCGCTGAAAGCAAAATTTTCCTATTTAAATCGAATACTTCAGAATGACGAATGAAATGTTTAAAATTTAAAAACAAAACTCTACAAAGCGTACATCTTAATAAACAATGTTTTAATCATTGTAATTATTTTTTAAACATGAAAAAAAAAAACCTTTTAATGTAAATACAGGATTCAGCACATTAACCTATCGTGTTTGTAGAGGTCGCTGTGTGAGTTGTGATAGGGATTAGGTGGTGGAAGTGGTATCAACAGATAGTAGTATATGTTCCATTTGCAGTATTAGCAATGGCATAACGCATCGTCACGTGTTGTGGAGGGTCATACTTGAAAATGGAGGTTTTTTGATTACTACTCACCAAGAATTTTATATTTGGTTCCAATTTGGCCGAAATAATCTTGTTCGGTTAAAAAAAAACTCTTCACGTTGTAAAGATCACTAATACAGGATTTTTTGTGCATCAAAAAAGTCAAATATCAGAAAATCTAAAACTCTAGACTAGAATTTCTGAATGGTAGCCCCTGGCGACCAAGTCACAAAAAAATTGTAGCCACTTATGCACTTTTGGTAGCCAGTTTTTATAAAGTATATCCATATCGCAAAAATTGAATGATTTATTCGCTGTTTGTAATATTACAATAAATTTAGGGATTATGATACTCTACACTCTACAAAAATTACGAACAAACTTATAAAGAATTTATTTTTTAACATAAAGATGCAAACATCCAACAAAAAATGTTTCCTAAATTTTTAAATATAATATAGATTTAGATCATAACGTTTCTGAGATTTTAGTCAGGAAAGTTCTGTCAGTAAAATAAATAGCAAAGATAGGATTGGAAGCATAGTTGTGTAGCGCGATATTGCTTTTTTCAAATAAACCAAAACATAATTTATTTGAAATACAACAACTTTACAAATAAACCAGAACATGGTTGCGAAACTTGATGTTTCGGTAGTCATTTTCATTTGAAATGAATGGTCACTGGCGACCGCTAAATCTGGAGCTTTAAAAAAATCGCTGACTAATTGCAAGTTTAAGTGTAAAACATTTTGGAAATCGCTGAATAGACGCTCTCACGAGAAATAAGCGGTAACAAGGAAACAGTAACAGGATCAGAAAGCAATAATTTATTTTGAAACGCTAATAAGAGAGTTCGCTTTTTTGAAATGTTAAAACTTTCATCCTGAAAATTTAACTAAAAAAATTAACTTTCATTTTTTAAAAATTTTCGATGCTCAACTGTGTTAAAAATTTCAAGAAAATGTTTCATATATATATATATATATATATATATATATATATATATATATATATATATATATATATATATATATATATATATTTAACTTGCTCTACAAATTTTAGTAATTTATAAAATTCGTGAATTATATTTTGTTACTTCAATTATATTAATCTTACTTTAAAGCTGTATCTGTAGCAGAAAAAATCGAAGGAATTAAAAAAAAAACCCTTGTAAATACATACACACACACACAACAACTGTGATTATTACGAAAAATCACATGTAAGTTTTGCTTTTGCTTTTGGTCGCTGAGCTTGGAAGAGAGGACGCTTTATTTCCCTTAACTTTTAAGACTTATTTTGGAAGAGTTCGTTTATCCGTCATGTAAAATCGTTTATTTTTTTTTTACATACTAGTGGTACCCGCACAGCTTTGGCCGCAATAGAAAATTAAAAGGTCTTTTGATTCGCCTGTATATTTACAAATAATGTATGGTGAATTTTCTCGCCAATTGGCTTGTGCCCTTGTTACGGTTCCACGTTATGATAATTTCGTAATTTACTCGTCCATCTTATGATTATCTTGTTCGGGAAAATGTCCTTAAAATTAGAATAGAAAAAGAACCACATCGAATTTTCGAAAAATCGCTTCGAGATGCACACTCCCATGCTACAAACTAACTTTGTGCCAAATTTCATGAAAATCGGCCTAAACGGTCTAGGCGCTATGCGCGTCACAGAGATCCTGACAGACAGAGAAAGATCCGGACAGAGAGATATCCAGAAAAATATTTTGTAAGTAGGGTAACATGGGGCAAAATGAAATGTTGAGATATTTACTCTCCTTTTACCTCCACCTATCTGGTATTATTTCAACTATGTAGTACCATATGTTGTCTATTCCAGTCAGGAAAAAAATACCGCCGAAGATTAAAGCATTTGCTAATACAGGCAATTTTAAAAAAATTGATACTCATATTGTAATATTTTGTTGCAAGTAAAAAATTATTTTTGTTACTATAAAGTGATAAAGTTCTTGTAATGAACATTTTAAATATTAATTAATCCTAACATCCAATGCAATTTAGTTAATATTAACTAAGTTTAGTTAATATTATTACTAATTTAGTTAATGTTAGGCTTATTTGTATTTTAATTAAATTGTATAATTAATGATGTACATACGGGGCAAAGTGAATGGGACAAAGTGAAATAGTTTGTTTCATTTACTCACTCAATAATTTAATATAAATGACTTTCATTTTCCTTTATTAAATAATTCATTTAGTAATTCACTTATTTATTCATTTATTTACTTATTTTCTTATTCATTCATAATTTTACTTGCTCCTTTATTTTTTGTCAAATATTTATTGATATATTCATTTGATTATTTGTTTATTGTTTCATTATCTTTTCATTTATTCATTCAACCTTTTATTTACTGACTCTTTTGATATTTTGTTTTTAACTTTGCTCCATGAAAGAAAAATGAAAAGTTTCCACTTTTTTTTTTGAAGACTCAAATTTACTGCCAAAGCTAAAAAAATACTGCTTCAACGCAAGTTTTATTATAAAATACAATGTTCCTTCTTTATGTACTGTAATTTTGAAAACAAATTTCCGATTTATTCATTTTGAAAAAACTTGGTCATCTTAACCATTTCACTTTGCCCCACATTCCCCTACATAAGTAAAAATTGTATTTGTGCTCTGTAGCTGTCAATAGAATGCCTAAATTTTTGTGATAACTTGCTTATATGGGATCTATGGTCACAGACCCCTGTTTGCATCTCATGCACCCTCATTTTTTTCTGTCGTTGACATGGACCCTTTAGAGACCAGCATGGAGCCCTGGGGGTTCCTGAAGACCACTTTGGGAGTCACTTGGGTAGATGATGGGTAATTTACATTAAAATTTATAAAATAGGGACTATGAGCTTTTATTTTGCTAACCATAAAGTAGTGTAATAATAAAAAATAAATAAATAAATAAGTAAAAATAAGCAACAAACGGAAGAGCATAGCAAAACATTTTTTCTGGATGCATAAATTATTTTCCCTTGTGTCCCCGTTATCGAAATATACAGTCCTAAAGTCTGCGGAAGGTTTAAGAATAGTCGCCAAATTTAGCGAGTTTCGATGAGTAATGGAAGATATTTTTCACACGCTTTGCAGATTGATGCCTTAGTGCAGGAATTATTAACTGGAAGGAGCAAGTTCAACTATTGGCTAATGAAACGCTGAGGCAAAGATCCCAAGTCATATGGTTCAACTATACGACGGATGGGAGACACATTTTATGCGAAACGAGTGAAAGAAACTATTTTTCCCGTTAAAATATATCACGTGACAAGAGATATCTTTGCTTCAAGATTTGAAAGCTTCACTCTCTCCACCTTTTATCCCTTCTCAATGATGGATGCCCGGTTTCATGCACACGGTGAATTCCAGGGTACTTATTATTTTTCGCCACGTCTTTAAAATTGGCGCTTTTCTTAAAATTTCGGCAAAGTTTAAATCTTTATATCTCGAAAACGGTTATACGAGCGCAAATACTTTTTGCGCCAAAAAAGATCTCAATAGGCTCTTTTGATTGCCACTTATTTAAACTATTTTCATTATTACACTATTTGTGTGGTTCACAAGTACATCCCATCATATAGCAGGGCAAGGCACAAACTAGTTCAACCCTCGCCTTTTCCCCTTTCATTTCCTTCTTGAAATTATAGAAAAGGAAGTAAAAATCAAATTTCTAAACTGAAAAAAATCACGATACATGCTCATTTACTTGGGTGTGTCCATTCTCTAGTTGGACTATCCTAAATTCTTTTTGAGATAACAATACCGTTTAATAATCCATTTCTCCTCTTACATTGTTTTAAGGCAAATGTGCTCCAGTGCAATATCTTACCTAGATGTTCAGAAATTGCACTTAATTGGAAACATGACAACTCCTTTTGTATTCTTACAAGGAACAAGTCTTATTAACTCGGTTTTTTAAAAGTTCCTTTCTCTGTTTCGTCGCGACCTCGTTTGCAGGCATTAGAATGTCGTGCAAAAAAACAACAAAATTAGACAGCTAAAACTCATTACATGTGTTGGGGATGTAATGAGACTTTTTGTAATCCCTTATAAGTAAAGTACATACAGTGACAAACAATCAACGTGGGATGAACAAAAAAGTTAAAATTTCGCCGATTTGGGATTTTGTACGTTACAATACACCAAGAATAAGTCAACCATTAAAAACATGATAGGCTTTAACTTGTTTAAATTATAGGATTGAAAAATTCATATTTTAATTTAAGAATGATTTTCGATTAAAAAACTATTTGGCAATATTGGGCCTTAACTGAAAAAATAACAAATGAGGCGCTGAGAAGCAAAGGGATGTAAGTGTCCAAAAAAAGAAAAAAAAAAGTAGATAATCAGTACAAATGGTAGGTCTGCTATGTTTTAGGGCAAGAGATGATACTAGTAGCTCTGGTGGGTGCTGCTATACAGCATGATTTAGATAAAAAAAGAGTCAATGAAAACCTACCTCCTAGGACGTTATCTTTAAACGCGTTCTACTCTAAACTTTAAAAAATCCACTTACATCCCTTTGCTTCTCACTGCCTCAAATATTGTTCAGTAAAATTTCCCAAAACCCTACTCTTCAAGTAGTATATTTTTATTCATTATAGAATAACAAGAAGGCAATCTGGAGCATACGAAACTGAACAAAACGTACCAGCAGCAAATATTGAAAAAAAAAACCTACTTTTGTTCTTCGTCAGCCCTAGCGTTGCTATTTACAAGCTAAAAATTTATTTAATGGTATCTTCAGTATGTCTCTTATCAGCCATTGGTAACAACAGAACTACAAATTAATTCTTATGGTATTTTAGAAGACAAAGTTGGGAGCGTTGCCGAAAGGAATCTTGCGGCATTTTTAGGGTTTATAAGCTAGCAGAAGTACTAAGCCTGAAGAAATAAAGGTTTGCACGCTTTATTATTCTTATGGCACCGGCAAGGTGGAGTAATGGTAAGGCGTTGGCTTCTTAAGCTCAGATTTGAAGATTCAAACCAGGACGAAGTAGGAGGATTCTTCAAGATGTACAAAAGCGTCCACGTCCATGTCATATGATTATGTGACAAGTTATGTATCCCTTGATTTGGCTTAAATGGCCCTCGGATAAATAAAAATTTTAAGTGAAATTCGTTTTGCAATAATGGTCCAGGTGCAGCTGGGAGTCAAAATTCTGGAGTAGTAATTTCATTCACAGATAGAGGTGCCACATGAAACAAATGGTTGGCTGTAATGGTAACTTTTGCTTATTGAACCTGCCATGGTCACAATGTCCACCAATTACTCATTCCAAATCAATACTTCTGGGAGTGATGAATCGAGTTAGTCAGTTTCTGATCTGGATCAAAAAGACTGAACTGTCTTCAGGATAGGGTAACGGCACCAGTAACAGACATTGCTTTCAAGTGTAAACTGTAAATACAAACCTTGTAACCTTATATTTTCCTTGTAAATACCAACTGGCACATATAATTCACTCTGATAAACACTAGATGGTTGCACCGTATTCATGTGCCACAGCAACATCAGTTTTACCTGCCTAAAAATTCGTATTATTCAAATCCAAACTTATGACTGTCTATTACTGGACCCTTGTCTGTTACTGGTGCCGTTACCCTATCGTCCAACCGGTAAAACTAAAACTGTGTTAGGCACGGAGGACCCTGGAGTGTGTGTTAAGTCCCGTTAAAATGTCTTTTTCAGTTCCTTTCCTTCTGTTATATCTTCTTATGCAATATCTTCTTCAGTTATTTTATATGTCTGAAAAATCTCACCTAACTCTACTAAGAGTACTTAAGTCAAAACACCAATAAATGAGTACAAAACTCTGTACCTAAACTGGCGAAGTGTTCAGAAATAATAGAACTCATTTACTGATCTTTGACCTTAGAGTTCGGTCTGTTTCCCCTGGAAATGAGCATGGAGAAAAAAAAGGGAAACCGATAGAACAAAGCAGAGGAATCGCACCTGCCTGGGTTTGAATGCCCTCCTCGGTGCTATTCCTGTGTTGTAATAAACACCTTTGCATTTTGCCGAAGCTTGGAAAGGGAAACAAAAACGCCTCACGCCTCATTGATTCGTTAGAAGTTCGGTATTCATACTATGTGTCTACATGTTGTAACGCGATAAATAATTTGTTTCCATGTTGAGAAAGTGATATCGATTGTTTGTTCTTAATGGTGTTCTTTCTCGCTGTTTTGACCTGTGGAACGAGGGTCATGCTTTACGGAAAATAGGAAAAGTACGTGGAAAGTTGTGTTCAGTCGAAAGTGTTTTATTCCCCAACGGCAATCTTTTTATGTTCAGAAATTATGTATTTTCGATATCATAAGCATGTTCTTCAAATTGAAAAATATTACAAGTCTGCCGTCTGTAACATAAAAAGAAACTACGCAAGGGTGCCCATACGGGGGAGGGGGCAAGTAAGGGCTCAAGCTCCCCCCCTACCCTCCTTAGAATTTATAACTTCCTTGCTTTTAGTACTTTTTTCTTTGCAAAAATGTAAAAAAATTTCTTCTCCAGCCGTTAATGAATAAGTTATTAAAAAAAAAAATCAAATTTTAATAACTCTAATCTGCATTGAAATCAGTTTTCATGGGGAAAATATCCTGTTAAGCCATGGGGAAAATATCTGAGATCCCCCTTACAATTTTGCATATGGGCGCCCTTGAAACTACGTAAAAGAAACAAGTTGCAAATACTTGTTTCTCAATTACTAGAGCAAGAAAAAGTTCTGAAATAAATTAATTACGTACGTTTACTCTTTAGTCAGTGGTGCTCAACCTATGGCCCGCGGGTTGTTTTGTTTAATGGTACAAATAGTAAAGCATGATGAATGACAAATGTTGCAAATTTGGAGTCAAATATTTAAAAAATGGTTTCTGAAAAACACATACATTTAATATAAGAAAGCATAGTAACCACAACACGATTTTTAATTTTCTTTCGTTTTCTATATTTTCTTTTGTTATGTTTCACGTCAAAGTAATGGGGTTGTTTCCTTTAGTCAAAAGTACTACTTTTTGTCACTGAAATTGATAGAATAAGCAAAAAAAAAAAAAAAATAATAATAAATAATAATAATATCAGTAACATGGAGCGGGAAAAAACTTTCAGTTTCCCAACGCTTGATCTTTAATTAATTTTTTTAAATTTCTGATTTCGAAAATATGGTGTAATCTTCATGACGTCACAAATGATATACTTTGGCGCATCTGTCTACCGCGTTTTCACGTTATAATAATCAAGAAGCGAGTTAAAAATTGCGCTCTACGCTTGCTATCAACCGTATCGTTGCCAGTACATGTGAGTAAAGAAGCAAATTAAATATTATGTACGCTCTGTGAATGGCATTTCATCATTTGTGTCATCGGCAGAAGGGTAAGCAATGAAAGCGCACCGATTAAAGTATTTTTTTTTTTTTTAAATATTAAACTTCGTCAAATTATTTAAAAACTGGTCATATCTTATGTTTTTAAGCATGTTCTTTCAGAAATAATATTTTTAAAATTTCGGAAAAATGATCCCATTTCGAAATTCAAAAAATCTCTCCCCATAAATTCATTTGCTTAAACATCTCCAAATGTGAATTATGTAATCCTTTAATATTAATTTTTGTAAAAATGTCCTTCTCAAGTAAAAATTGAAAAACGCACAGAGGAACCTTTATAAACAAAATTTTTCAATTGAAACTTTTAATATACATGTAAGATCGAACGATTAAAACGGATTAAAATGAAAACACAAAATGAATACTATTTCTTTAGTACAGTCAGACTAACTCACGCAAAAAAATCTACATATCTGCTAAAACTGCCACGAGGAGAGAAGTCCTGCTGTGCATAGAAAACGTAGTTACACTTCCGTTCTTAGGAGTGTTTTCCATAAACCTAGCATTCGAAGGACAAGCCATCATGTTCTATCATCTTCAGCCATCCTTCAGGTCAGTTCTTCGATATCACGGCGATGATATCGCTTAGTTGTGATTATTATGATCATAAATAAGCATCATCTTTAGCATGGCATATGTTTCTGGCTACCTCGACGTGTTCTTGCGGAGAGGGTATAATATTTTCAAATAAACAGGACAAGTAGAGGTTTCTGAATCTGCTAGCATTTTCAAAATGTATGTAACAGAGTTTAGCCCCTCCCCCCAAGAATCAAACGCACCCACCCACTCCAAATACCACAAGGACCTCCCAAGAGCGAGAACTCCTCCCCAAAAGAGAAGAATACGTCTAAAAAACGCCCCCCTCACCCCTAAAAAAAGTCTAATAGCGCAGTCTGCACAATGACCCGCTAGTATGTAGGGCAAATAAATAAATTACGTAGGACAACTTCATTTTTCAATATTAGTGTGTCAAAGTTACTCAAGTTTTTTTGGTACTGTAAAATAATTTTATAAAAGTTATTAAGTATTCAAATTCACTGTTTAGTTTGATTTTTGGCTGATTGAAATAATGACTTGGGTGTCTTTAAGATAAATTGCGTAAAGTAAAAGTTCGCCTAAAAATAAAAAATAAAAAAACATTCAAAACGTGAAATAAATATATCATGCTTTTTTTTTCTTCTCAGAAGATGCATTGCATAGCCATGGATTATGGTTCGTTTAAATTTGCAGTTTGGAATTTCCGTTTAAAATTTTTCTGTATTTTTTTTTTTCAACTTCCTTTTTACTCTAAAATTAATATTTCATTAAACTAAGCACATCAACTTTTATAATAGGCAGAATCGAGACCTGAATAACATTTTTCTATTTTTACGAGCAAAAAATCTCATCCATTATTTAAGATGGATAGCCGATACAATTTCTTTGCATTTTATTTTTTATCTAACTGTTTATTAATTCTTTTATTTTTCATAGCTTTCGAAACTGTTCAACGTAGTAATTACTCTAAATAACGGCGAGTACATTCAAAGTATTTCCAAATTATTAAGAAGAAAAAAAAAATCAAACTTGAATTTGTGGTATGAGGTGACGCTCACGAATTCAATCGAATCCTTTTATTTGTTTAAAAATACCCAAATGTTACCTTTTAGTTAAAATACGCAATTTTCAGTGGTTTATTTATTTTATCAAAATTGATCGCTTATAATACAACATTTCCGATCGGTGGAAGCTTACTTAAAGTGCGACCTACTGATAAAACAACTCGGGTTTATACAAAACCGAGCCCGAAGCAGTTGTAACTGTAACCAACCGGAACAAGACGATGGCTGACACTCCACACATCCACAGGAAATGGCATTATTGGCAGAAAAGCAGTTAACATCGCATAATTCTATGTTTCCCTTCCCATATATAGCATTCGTTAGCCGGCGTGAGATAGCGACATTCGGAATTTTGGTCTTTAACCCTGGAATGTTTGCGATACTTATTGAATGCTGGGAGGGACTAATTGGAAAATTTTCCGGAGAACAGCGTCCGATTTATTGCGTTTCGCTTAAATTTTGAATTGGGATGGGGTTAGGGCTTTTCCACGCTTTGTTCTGATAAATGACAGCGGGATAGCGTATCATACCTTTGAAGTCATGGGTATGCTGTATGCATTGTCGGATGAGAAGGTAGCTTGTGCGGAAATATTTTGTGTTGGTTTTCGATTAATGAATATACTTGGTGATGTCATGAATTATATATGTTTGCCAGATGAGGAAACGTATCGTAATAGAAATTTGCTTTTGGTCTACATATGAGGCAGTGAGAAGCAAAGGGATGTAAGTGGCAAAATGAAAAATTTGGATATAACCATTACAAATAGTAGGGTAATCTCTCCTCTGTCTTAGAGTAAGAGTAGTACTAGTAGCCCTGGTAGGTGCTGCTGTACAGCATGATTTAGAAAAAAAATCAATGAAAGCCTACCTAGGACGTTATCTTTAAACGCGTGTTACTCAAAACTTGAAAATGTCCACTTACATCCCTTTGCACTGTCTCATATGGAGGTAGTTCCAACTTTTTTTATATTTTATGATACGTAAGTCGTATGTGTAGTATAAAATAGCATTTTTTTTTGGAGTGAAAAATCAGTACTAAATAAGTTTTCCGTTTTAAGGGTTTTACTAACTCAAAACTATTTTCCTTTTTGACTATGGAAAATGCCAAAAACCAAACCCAGTGGCACGACAGCCCACGGGGGCCAAGGCTTACTGTGCCCATCTCAGTCTTCCTGGCCAAGGGGTCTGGTGTACTAGACAGCTGTTCCGGGTAGGTGGTCAGCCGAACGCGGAACCACCAGGGCTTAGTTCCCAAGCACGCTTGGTACTCATTCTATCGACCCACTGAAGGGATGAACGGTTGAGTCGATCATGACTGACCCCGGAAAATGCCTAAAGTCAACCAAATCCATCCTCCCCGAAATTTAAACATATCCGCCTCTGTTTTGTCCCCCTAGTAACGCCACTGTGGGTGTACCATAGAAACGCAAAACTCCATGAAATATGAAACAAAAAACCGAAAATCTTAAAAAAACATATCGTCATTCCGCCTAGAAAAATCAAGTCATTCTCCTGTGACCTACACCCATAACATTTCTTAAAGCCTTCACTGACCGGACTATCCTATGCAACAATATACTCATAGTCTGATAGTTGTTTTGAAAATTTTTTACCCAACTACTATTATTTGTGTTATGTTTTTGTGTTAGATAATACGAGTAATATGTTGAGAATATTTTATTTAACATGATTGCTTGCACCGTGCGATTTTATTACAAAAAAGATCCAAACAATTTTCTCTGAAGTATATTTGTTAACTCGATCTGTATAAATTTTATCTTTAAGTAATTTAACACATGTTTAAGGTTGGAATTATATGTTTACGTCCACCTGTTCAGAAGTTACTTATTGGGCCACGATAAGTGTGAGCATCCAAAATGTATGCATAACATTCGGACAGCGTTTCTAGAGGGTAATGTTTCTGGGGAGAGGAGGGTTAAAATTTTGAATTAGCCTGAGGACAGGCGCAGATCCAGAAGAGTTCATGACCTCTTTAAGTGACCATACATTGCCTAAATCTGCGTTTTGAGGACTTATACATATTTGAAAAGCTCCAAGCCCCATATTTATGGCCAAAAATGACATGCACGACCACCGTTTCGGAAATGACCCCTCCAGAACCAGAAGTATGATCTGTCCTTGCCCCCTGGTTGTGTCCCCGTTGCAGGGGTCTTAATCCTTGCCCTGCAACCCAATGGGTGTGCAAGAAAATCCAGAATTTTTTTTCCCTTTATCCAGGTCCGGGTCTATAAATTTTGGGCCCTCTGCAAAAAATCAGCAGGGCCCGTAACTGCCTACTGGATTTCTACGCCATGAGAGCCACGGCCCCCCCCCCCTACCGCACTGCGGGGTCTGCGTGTACTTAGATCCCGGACCTGCCTTCTTAAAATTCATTTGGTTTTCTTCGTGAATCGTTTGGAATTTCGATTCAGAATCAAATCGAAATTCCGAACTCAGGAAAAGGAGTTCCTCCCGGCAAATCATCTTACACCTGGCCTCTTCACCTGAGTGTGTCTTTGACTGACGCCCGTATGATGCCACCGTTTCGTTGTCTCTGTGGAAACGTGGATGTCAGAAACAGGTCAATGATACGGGTCCTCTCAGCCGGAACAGGAACGAAGTACCTCACGATAGTTAGCTTAGTCACGTGACCCTTTTGTTCCCGCCTAAAACCCAACGGTGCCCCATTGTTTCTTCAGTAATTATTTACGTCAGGTTGGATACATGGAAATTAAACATTTTAAGGAAAAATCTGGAAAGGAGTATGTCTCTTTTATTGATTGTATAGACTGTTTGCTGGTGGTATTTTTAGTTCGGAATAGTAGTTCTTAAGCTATAAAATTCAAGTTTTAATAATTATTCTTGTTTTTAGGTCAATGCTATGGGAATAAATGTTTTGTTTTTCGCATCCAATGATTTTTACTATTATCAGTTTTATAATACAGTTGATGAAGAATGAAGCGAAAAATAAATAGCCTTGTGAAAAGGTAAAATGTGCTTTGCCGGGTCGTTCCATTCGTGGAATAACTCTGGTTGAATGGAAGGAAGATGTACCAACAGATGAGTGAACAGTGTTTTTAACATTTTTTGAATCCTTTTCATGAAAAGTGCTATCATGCTACTAGGGTTAATTGTATTTTCCAAACTAATTAGAAATAAAAATGACAGATTTTTTTTTTTGTATTATACTAGTGGGCAAAATAAAAGGTAAAAGGTTAGCAAGTTCATCATTCAATCCTTTTTTTTTCCATGATAGGATGTTTCAGTTACATTCAGTTTCCCGCGGTTCAGCATTATTTAAACTCAGAGGGATTTTGAAGTCCAGTTTTACGTTGGTGACCTTGGGAATGGGAATGAAACTTTTCTAGTGCTATTTCCAGAGTTCCGGGTGTTTTAATTGCAGAATCCCGGAATTCCGGAAAGAAAAAGCTGTTGGGAAAAAAAAAATCCGTACCTTGCTAACGAGCATCTAAAGTGGTAATTAATAATATATTCAATGCTGTATTATTAAAAATATTTAATTGCAACTTTATTAATTATTATTAATGGTTTTTCTTCACCAGTAGATACCCAGGATGTTCTTTTTCCAAAAAAAAAAAAAAACAAATAAATAAATAAAATAAATAAAACGCTGAGAAATTTCGAAAAATGTAATCTTTTTCTCTACTAAAATTGTAGAATATGAATAACGACTTACAGCCCTGTTTTGGAAAAGAGAGAGAGGAGCAAGTTTTTTCTCAGGTCTTTTAGGACTCTGTACATATTTCGTCCTTTTCATGTATGTCTTTTAACAGTTTTGGGATCTAGGTTCATTTTGCTTTCACTTCTGTTGGTACGGGGCCATTCCTTAATTACGCAAGGATGATTTTGGCAAGTTTTGACCCCCACCCTTAGCCTATGAAAGGGTACGTAAGATTTTTCAAACACCTCCCTTTATTCTTATGTAAGATTCTATTTCGTTTTTCATAATGATAAAATGTTGTTAGAAAAGGATCAGTTACACTAAAACTCCCATTTTGACTTAAATCAAAAAATTTTGTTTTTCAAATATATTATATGATGCTATACTAATTATAAATAAAACATGCCATACATAGTTTAATTCTTTTATTACATTTTACACTACTCATTCTTTGAAAAACAAGTAAAAAAGAGATCATCCATTTTTTGTTTTAACCTTCCTGACGCAAATAAAACATGGTCCCTGCCAAACCACTTGATCGCGCGATTTCGACTATAAAATATCGACTTGGAAAACATTACGTAAGATTGGGTTGACCCCCCCCCCCCTCCCGAAAGTAAAAAAGGGTATGTGGAGATTTTTCTACCCTCCTCACCCTCAGGACTTTTACGTAATTAATGAATGCCCTCAATGAGTCCTAATGAAAGTTGTAAAATATGATGAATAGTTGTCACCGAAATTAGGTTCTTACGAAAAAAGTCTTTAAAACTTTTTTAAAATTAAGTAAATGAAAACTTTTTTAAATGAAACTTTTTAAAAATTAAGCAAATGAAATGTTGTTAAATAGTAATTTTCATTTTGACGAATGATGTTCAGAAAGGTGCTTGTTCCTTGTTGTTGTTAGACCTATCTACTTTTTAAATGCTTTCAGAAAAAAAAACTTGCTTTCTTGGAGGGGGGGGGGGGCAGATCTAAATGGCGCATTTTACATGGGTACAAGCTGTCACTTTGGGGGCATTACTAGAAAAATTATATTTTAAGTTTGAATTTATTGTAATGATGAAAATGATGCAGAGGAAGGCATTTTCCAGACTTGATATGTAATGTTTAATTATGGTAGTTTTAGTATTTTTAGTTTGTTTATTCACATGGAGTTCGTATATTATTATGACATTATGAAAAAACGGTGCATGGAGAATGTTTTATTGCAGTTTTAGTATTTTTAGTTTCTTTGTTCACATAGAATTTGTATATTATTATGACATCATGAAAAAACGGTATATGGAGGATATTTTTATTTATAGTGTGATTTTTTTCATTTGCTCGAAATGAGATATTATATTTGATCACTGTTTATTTTTTCATTTCTTCAACTACTACATTTTCAAAATATTAAATAAATGAAGCGGGCCGACTTACCCCGCAATCGGGGCGAGTTAGCTCAAGTGACTACGTGTCAATCTGTGTCTCCTTATTAGTACTTGCACTTAATATTTTTAATAAAAACTTTATGTTGAAGGTACGCTGGTAGTTTTAGCTAAAAAATAGTTTTTTCGCATAGTTCATGTCTAATTAAAAAAAAAAAAAACCCTAGAAAAAAAAAGCGGGCCAACTACCTTTTATTTGCCTTACGTATCTTTAATTTTTCATCAGAAAAGTTTTTATTTGCTTCTTAGTTTGGGAAATATTTAATGTTATTTCAATTACGAAGCATTAAATCACAAATGTTTCTTGTTCCTATTTGAATTTCGTAATCATAGATATTAATCGCAAATTTTAAAGTAAGTTAAAACTTTAATGTTATAAACTTTTTTAAATTCTCTTTTTTTTTTCTTTGCCAACAAAGCATATAGTAGTGTAGAAATACTATTTTCAGAGAAATCTACAAATAGCAAAAGCAGCGAATCTTCCTCCAATAGAGCCGTCTGCCATTCATAAGGCTTCAGATTCATCTTGTCCCATATCGGGTTAAACAAAAGTGTTTCAACTTTGAGATATCTAAAAGTATGATCAGCACGCTATCTTCCGCCCTATCATCTAACACCAACGCTTTTTAAGACTTTTCTCTTGTCCTCTTTACTGCCTAATAATTGAATCATTCTAACGGGAACGTTCGTATGTAGGTCAAATAGGTGCCCATAAATGCTTTTTAACCAAGCGTGTCTTTGGAAATTGACCGCATTGATCTTCAACAAGGAGGTATATGCTCTTGACCTTGGAGTGAGAATGACAATAGATTAAGAGATTCTAGGCACGCCCGAACCTAATGACGCGATGTGGAATAACTGAGTGGATTTGAGGTGTGTTCCCAAATCTTAAAGTCAAAAAGTCAAGATTCTCATTAGAGATGAAGTGAAACATTTTGGGAAAATTTCGTGGAAAAGGATAATAACTATGTCATAAGCTATTATACGTTTACTTTCAATTGATAACTACATATAGATTGAAGTGCCCTAAAATATCCCCCCCCCCAAAAAAAAAGAAACCTTCCTAAAGTTGACATGTTTAAATAAGACAAATATTTAAAGACCAACATTTTTCTGAAATACTTTCGAATGAATTTTTCTTTATAAATAAAAAAGAAAAGCTCATTTTTAAGTTTGTAGAAAATTGTTAAGGCTTTAAGCACTTATTTTATTTAAAAATCTCAGTTTGAGTGATTTTTCGTTGGGTTTCAGCTTTAGGGTACTTTATTTTATTCAAGTTTATTTCTTGAAACAATTAATAGTTTATCACTTTACATCACTAGCGAAGCCAGAATTTACCTTCGATAGGAGTTTATCATAACAATCATAACAGTCCTTTCATCTTTTTAAAATACCATGCAAGGATTGAAAAATAGCTTAAAAAGACATGTTCAGGATGTTTGACCCCAAATCCCCCGGAACTGACCCTGCTTTATATGCATATTTTATTTTTTGAATTTTAGCTAAATTAAATAAATTAACTTTTTCTGCGCTCATTACAGATTTTGTGGGAAAATTTAATTTTACAGCGCAACCTCGTATATCCGGACAAACCGTGAGCAAAAGCAGTCCGGATACACGAAAATCCGGAAAATTCGGGTAGTATGGGTAATAATCAAAACAAAATCTCTAATAAGGGCCCTTACTTTTTATTACAGTGAAAAATTATTGTTTCTTCCTTTGCCTTTCTTAAGAGATTTAATAAGTAAATAATATACACTTCAATCAATAAATCTAATTCTTCATTTTTTTTTTAAATAAAAGAAGACTTTTAACTACATAGTTGCGTAAAAAAATATAAATCATATTCTCCGCTACTAAAGGGCGAGAAAAAACATCATTCACATTCAATCATAATGGGGATGTTTTCTTCAGTCAAAAGTACTTCTTTTAGTCACTGAAATTGAGAGAATAAGCAAAAATAATAACATGGGCCCAAAAAATGCTTTCATTTTCTCAACAGTTATTTTTTAATTAAATTTTTAAAATGTCCGATTTTTCAAACAAGGCGTGGTTTTGATGACGTCACAAATGGTGCATTTTGGCGCATCTTAGTACAGTGTTTCCACGTTATGATAATCAAGAAGCGAATTAAACATTGCGCCTACGCTTGCTATCAACCATATCGTTGCCAATACACGTGAGTAAATATACGAATTAAATATTTTGCCCTATGAATGGCAACACTGAATAGCATTTCATCATTTGTGATGTCATCGGCAGAAATATAAACATTGAAAGCGCACCGATTTAAGTATTTTTTTTTTAAATATTAAACTTAAGCAAATTATTTAAAAAATGGTCAGCTCTTACGTTTTTAAACACGCTTTTTCAGAAAAGAATACTTTTAAATTTTTGAAAACTACCCCATTCAACTGTTCTAACTTATTTCTTTTTCCGTTGCCATTACAAAAAACAATAGATACCGCAGACGATAAATAAATAAAAAAAAATACAAAAATTATAATTATTGCAGACAATAATAAATAGCACAATTAAATATAAAGCACGGCAGACCATAAAATTACAAATGCAGTAATTTAGCAATGCTTTATTACAAAATTACATACGATCGTTCCGTGCAAACACTTTCTCGTTTATATTTCTGCTGCAGTGGTGTTGGACTGACGCTCGAAGTACACCATGATGTTTGTTAGATTACTATTGTACGTTCTATGCAGGAGCTGTACATTGAACCGAAGTAAGAAACGAATGTTTGGGGTACTTATAGTTCCGTTCCTGCTATCATAATTCAAAATTATTATTTGAGTGAATATGAATTTATTTAAAACTCTATATATTTCATCCGAATTATCCGAAAATCCGATAAACTAGGGCCGAATAAAAGAGGTCCTACAGTTCATACTAACACGAGACATGTCATATTACAGAGATTGGTTTTAATCAAAGCTTATACAAATATTTTATTTCTATTTTATTTTTTTTACGATGGGCTTTTTTTCTTTCCCGTTATGAAAACATAAACTGTATGCTTATAGTTTAAATTAGTTTTTGCATTTGATTTGTTTTAACTAAAAAACCAAAACTGAAGGGTCTATGAAATGTTTATAACCATGCTTCTTTTTGTGATACCGTAATACAAAGAAAATGTCTAAGTTTCATTGGAAAAAACAAATGTTCAAGTTCTATATGTCTATGTATTTTATTCAATTCTTTACTTACATATCAAGTTTTATTTTATCCTTAACTTCTATTCACAATGTGTATATAGATTGTTGTAAATAGCTCTAATGTTTCAACAATCAATAACAATGTTTATGAAGTGGCTCGTTTACTTAGTTTGTCAACCGTAACACAAACCTAAATAGAATACAATGCAATCCCCTATTTTACACGTTGAAACGCTTGAACTTTTTTTTTGAGGATGTTTTCAAAAACCATAGCATTTATTTCGTCTGTACAGGTTTTTCAATTCGTTGTTTCTGCTAGCATTTGCTAGGTTAGTTATCAGTGTAGAAGAAAACGTTCGCTTCGTCCAAGAGAAACGTACCGAAATTTGACTTCATATCACTAAATATTTATAATTGTTTTATTTTTTCTCTTCACTTAATTTTATTTTGCTTTTACTAAATAATTGAATAATATTTGAAATACTTAGAGAATAAGAACACAGTTCCCTTTTCTTACGTAGAAAAAGCTTTCATTTAAAAATATTCCAATAATCTGCTTAAAAATTGACTCCGCGTTCAAGTCTCAAAAAATCATGAACAGCGAAGTATTGTATACCTAGTTAATATGTTTTTTACTTTCTTTATTGCTTTCTTTCCTTTTATTTTTTGTAGGGTTTATAGACCAGTGTATGATCAATCCAGGGGTTAGTATCAAAAACCAGCTCAAACCATTTTTAAACATTTTACAGAACAGAGGAAAGTCGAAAACCATTTCATTCTCTGTCTACTAAGTTTCTCCAAAAAAAAAATCTTTCCGTTTAAATAAAATCAATGTACGACTTCATTTTTTTTTTCGCTTTCAAGTTCGTAACATTGTTAAACTATTTACAAATAAAAATAATTTTAAATCAGCTGATTCTGAAGTAAACCTGCCTCTTTTCTTTTTAGAAATTTTCATTCAAATTTCTATTAAATTTATATGGTATTTCGGTTTTATGCCAAAAATTTGCCTGTTGAATCAGAAAGGTGGGTAGATTAAGCAATTTTTTATAATATAATATTATTGTTGCTATCCTTACGCTCTTACACGGTCCCTGTGGTTAAAACATGGATCTTACTGGTTTTAGTAAAATGGGTTTTTGACCCAATCGAAAAAGATTCATTCCAAATAGCTTTTTTACAACGTCATATTATCGACAAAAAAGTTCTACTAATGGCTTTTATAGCTAACATAATTTGAATTCATAACGTCACAATTCAAATGAATGCCAGGGAGCTGGATGCCGGATGTTGTGTGCTGGATACTGTTTTCGCGTAAAAAGGATTTTGTTAAGTCGAGAAGGTCGTTTATAAATAACTCAAGTCTGAGGCACATGGACGCCTAGATTATAAGCGTAGAAAAATAAAATCAAAAGATGGACGTCATTCAACGGTCAATTGAAAATAATAACCATTTCGTGATTGCTCAAAAAGAGTAAAAAATTAACTGTTCATTCACCGCTGTCTGTTCTGTTTATTCAGTAGGCAGTCTACCCTACCCAGGTAGCACACGTAACATTTTAACGTTTCATAAACGTTTTAAAACGGTTGATGTAACGTTAACAACCATTTTAAAACGTTTATGAAACTATGTGTGCAACCTGGGTTTAACATATAAACATGATCATCTTGTGGCAGTTCCTCAATAAAACAACATTCAGGATAGCACTAAACCACCGCTCTCCAAATCTAAAAAGTAAAAGTCTGGGACCTCACGCCCAGGGATGGATCTCCATCCAAAAACTTCCCTTTCTCCCGTTTAATAGCAGCGAAGTCAAAGGTCAAGTTTTATTCCAGGGGGTAGCTCTTGGAATGCGCATAAAATGGGAAGTCACAATGTTGCTTGGAATGTTCTTTCAGGTACACCATTATTCATGCGGTAGTCAAAGTTGGAATTTTTTTCCAGCTGCTTTTTATTGCATTGAACAAGGTTTCATGATTAATGCAAGAGTCAAAAAGATACGGGCAACGTGAGTATCAGGATTACGTTAGATCTTTACTAATAATAAAGCAGAAAGTCTGTCGGGATCTCTATTTGTCAGGATCTCTCTCTGTCCGGATCTCTGTCTGACAGAATCTCTGTGACACGCATAGTGCCTAGACCGTTCGGCCGATTTTCATGAAGTTTGGCACAAAGTTAGTTTGTAGCATGGGGGTGTGCACCTCGAAGCGATTTTTCGAAAATTCGATGTGGTTCTTTTTCTATTCCAATTTTAAGAACAAAATGCATAAGACGGGCAAGTAAATTACGAAATTATCATAACGTGAAACCGTAACATGGGCACAAGCCAATTGGCGAGATACGAAATTATCATAACGTGGAACCGTAACATGGGTACAACCCAATTGGCGAGAAAATTCACCATACATTATTTGTAAATATACGGGCAAACCAAAATACCATTTTATTTTTCTATTACGGGCAAAGCCGTGCGGGTACCGTTAGTATATTAAATAATACAGTCGGACCCCGATTTAACGAATTCATCTGGACCGAAAGTTTTATACGTTAAATCGGGTTTATTCGTAATATCGGGGTGTGATTTTTTTTTAATGCACTTACCTTAATTTAAAACCCCTAATAAGCAACGGCGCAAAAATATCCATAGTTAAAAAGTTTACTTTTTATTCAGCATCCCACGACTTATTACACGCTAGTTAGTTTGAAATTTTAAACTACTGAGTTCTGGATGTTAGGACAATTTCCTTGATACTTGACTCGAAATATTTCTCTTTCGACTTTATGGAGAGAAAAAAATATCGTGTGTTTTGCAGCCTGCTGCAAGAGGTATGTTTTTACAGTTTTCAGGCCATGTAAAGCATTTGAAAAAGTAAGTTTTAATGGGAGTTTCACTATCGCTTTCAGCTTCGGAATCGCTATTGGTTGGTTGCTTCCTCGTCCTCGCCCGTCAAAAATTGCTGACTCAAAAAAAAAAAAAAAAAAAAAAGGCTTTTCTGCTTCGAACAATATGGATGTAACATTTAGAAAACAATCCAATATTTCCCAATTCAAATTAACAAATAAATAAATAAATAAATAAATAAATAAAAATAAAATAATTTTTGGCTGCAAAAATAATTCGTTATTTCGGGGTTTATTATTCGGTAAATAGGGGTTTTCGCCTTCATTTTAGTCGGGAAAAAAATTCGCTAAATCGTGAAATTCGTTAAATAGGGGTTCGTTAAATCGGGGTCCGACTGTATTTATTAATCGTCAAAAAGATCTTTTCACATTGAACTAAGAAGCATGTCTGCGTTAAAGAAATAGGTTGCTAAGCTGGAATTCGGAACTTTCTGCCAAAAATCACGTAAGATATGAATAAGAGAATATATTTTGCTCAATATAACGTAAAAAGCTAAAAGTTTCATAGGCATCACTATTAAAAATGGCTCGAAAAAAAAAAAGAAAGAAAACTTCACAAAATCACTTAAAACAAGAAGTTCCGTCCAGAACTAAGCGAGCCTACTTTTCTGTATTTCAATCACGATTTTCTGGTATATGATCAACATTCTAAAAATTAGCTACAATTGCAAATTGTTTCAAACATAACTTATTAACATTTTAAGCTTATTTCTAGAAATAAAATATGTCTCGCTCATTAAAAGAAATAGATGCGTGAAAATTTAAAAACGAACAAATAAAGTAGTCGTACCTTTTAAACAAAGCAGCTAATATATTACTTCCCATTAAAAAAGTCTTTTATCGCTTTCAAAAAGAATTAAAAATAATAAGTTCATTAAAATAAATACTTCCTTCAAAAAAAAATCGTTTGGTTTTCCCCTGTTGCCGAAAAATAATTTTAAAAAATAATAAACTTTCAAAAATAAAAAAACAACAATAAAATGTTATATTGTTGTTAAACATTTTAACTCTTTGTGTTAAAAACTAAAGGATTCCTAATTTCTCCGTCAGAAAGTGAATACATAACTGAAAATAACTCGGAGTCGGTGTCGAAGACTTAATAACTCCAAGAGTCAGAGTCAGTCATTTTCCCTCCGTGTCTAATTTTTTGTCAAAGCTACGGAGCCAAAGTCGGAGTCGGGGAGTCGGAATCCGACTAATTTTCTGGCACAGGAGTCGGAGTCGGAGCCAGGTGCCCAAAAATTGGGAGCTGGTTGTCAAAAGCTATTTCCAACAAAATTTGTTTGAAGTAAATTCGCCTTTTAGTTCGGGATCAATACTGACTTTTAGTTTTCCCGTAGGCACTAATGTTAAGGGATTTAAACTGTTCAAAATTGAACGGAAAATTGTTCAAATCTACAAGATATTGTCTATGTTACATGTTTTTCTTCAAGATATTTTTCTAACAAAGTTTGTTTGAAGCAAATTTGCCTCTAAGTTTTTGGCATTTATAATTGCCTTGAATTTCCTAGTAAGCGCTAATGTTAAAAATTGTTCAAATTGTTACGAAAAATTGTTCAAATCAAAAAGTGAAATATGACGTTGAGGTGTTCTCGCCGAGATCTTTCGAACCAAGAAAAGTTGATTCGAATCGGACTACTCACTCAAAAGTTATTAAGGGAGTGGAGGGGGACACAGACAGGCCGACACAGTTTCCCCCACCTCAATACCCTACTTTGCAATTTCTAATTTTTCGATATTTATTTAATTATTTTATTTATTTGTGACTTTTTTTTTTCGTTTTTCGCGATATTTTAAAAATGCACTCAGCCTTCTTTCATGCTTTTTTTTTTTCTTCTTTTTCTGACTTTTACTGGGAAAGTAGGCTAAAAATTATTTCGAATTTCTAAGCTAGTGAAAAGAAAGTTACTTGTGTTTAACTCAAAAATACTTATAATTCGTAAAAAAATATGAACGAGGTGTTGCAAACAAGCGATTCAAGAAGTCAATTGCATATGTTAAACTTAAAACGAATTCGTGTTGTTCGGAAATGATTGCGAATTAATTATGTACATTTTTTTTCATTCGAGCACAAATAAAGTAATTTCAGAAGGAAAACAACTTTAACTGTTTAACTTACTATGAATTCACATTTTTTGTGAAGAAATAGAGCTGTGTGGGAACCAAGTTAAATAAGGAGTTCGCAACGCCACCTTTATAGTAATATTCACTATGTAGTTGATTCCAGTTCAAAAATACATGTCATTCATTCATTAACTAATTTGAAGAAAAAAATTTGAATAATCAAATAGAAAATATTTCACCAAAAAAATATTTTAACTCTCCTCATGAATGGGGCGAAGACAATATTTTCCATTTTTATTTGAAGGTTAACATTTACTCTCAAAAACTCAAAAATGAAAAATAATATTTTAATGCACGTGTACGACACGTGCATTAAAACGTGTATATTTTTGTGGAAGGGTGCTGGTCGATGAGAGGATGTCGATATCTAAGCGACATGACTTCATTACTAATAATAAAGCTGAAAGTCTGTGTCTCTGGATGTCTGGATTTCTGTGTTTCTGGATCTCTGTATGTCTGTTACGCGCATAGCGCCTAGACAGTTCGGCCAATTTTTATGAAATTTGGCACAGAATTTGTTCGTAACATAGAGGTGAGCGCCTCGAAGCGATTTTTAGAAAATTCGATTTTGTTCTTTTTCTATTCCAATTTTAAAAACATTTACCGAGGAAATTATCGTAACGCGGACAAGTAAATTACCAAATTATCATTACGTGGAACCGTAACATGGGTGAACAAATTAATATAGCAAATTGGCGAGAAATTCATCGTCCATTATTTGTAAATATACAGGTGAACCAAATGACCTTTTAATTTTCTACTACGGGCAAAGCCGTGCGGGTGCCGCTAGTACTAAATAAGACAACTGTTCGCACATGTTTATTCCATCGCTTATTCACAATTCAAATAAACTGTAGTAGGCGCTGGAATCTCTGTCCTATGTATGCTGCACTTACACGTGTCAAATCAGACATCTGCTTTATACGCGCCAAATTGTAATATTTTACCTCTTTGGCTAACTTCTTAAATGCCCGCATGGTGGCGTATCCAAGCTCTAGAACTGCGAATAACGTTCTTAATGCAATAAAACAGAATACACGTTGCGTGGTTAAAAAAAATCGTCTGGATAAAATCTTCTGCGTGGCGTTTATTCATTTCAATCCTAAGAACTCAAACAGCAGAACTTCAGTTAAAGTTAAATTCTCAGCAACAAGTTTTAATATAAAACGCATTGTTATTTCTTTTACTTGCTGTACTTTTCAAAACAATTTCGATTTTTTTTTTTTTTTTTTCACTTTGATGAAATGTTAGTAAACCTAACTATTTCACTTTGCCCTATATTCCGCTATTGTTTTTCCTCTAAAACTAATTTAGCTTGATAGTAAATGTAGCACAAACTCGAATCGTTTCAGTAAATCAAATATAAATTCAAATTTAAAAACAAAACTGAAGAAAATTAAATTGTTGAATGGAAGCGTATACAATCTATTATCCATATCCATTATGGGCAAAAATTTTTCTTTAATATTTTCTATACTTGCTATTCAATGCTATGAGCATACAAATACGGAAGTAAAATTAAGCAAGACTCATCCTAAGACATTTAATCGGAAATATTTAATTGATCCAAAACTAAAGATACCTTCAGTTCGTCGACAATCTTTTTTAAGTATTAAACTGTTGCAATACGGATAAAGTATTGCATTTCTGACATGAAATTAGGTTTCCAGGTGGGCTATTGAAAATATTTGTTTCGGAAATTCTTTTCCAGTTTTCCTTAATTAGTTGACATTACAAATTGGAACAGTGCGGGTGTTACTCGGTCATCCGGGTGTTTATTTGGACATTCCCACCTGGAAGTAGGTTAGTTATTGCTGCGGTTTTTTCTCTCTCAATTTCTTTTTCTATCCACCGAACGAGGAAGTTAAGAAAAAAAACAGTCTCCTACAAGAAAAGGCTCTTCTCATATCATGGTCTGCTGCTTTCCTATAATAAAAAAGGAAAGGTACAGTTTCTCGCTTTCTTGTAAACTTCCAGATCTGAAAGGTGATCTTTAAAGAGGGTCAGAACAGTCTCTGGTGACTTGATAAATTATGTTTTCGCAATGTTTAATCTGAATCTTTGATAGAAAATGTAACGCACAAGCGAAGAGAGTTTAATTTCTTTTTCCAATCTTGTCTGGTGTATCTTTCTTTACTGTGTTTATTACTTCTGAACCAGCCTGATATTTCTTGAGAGTTTCGTGCGCTTTTTCTCAGAAAATATCCCTGGTCATCACTTTGATTTTTACAGTTAAATCTTTACCCTTTATTTCCAGACGTTATAGTTAGCTATCTTAATTTATGCTAGTTAAATTTTGATAGCTTCTCTTCTACATTGGGCCCCACTTTTTTGTTTTTTCTTCTTCATCTTCGTCATTTTTTTTTTTTTTTTTTTGAATATTAGCCCTGTAAATATATATATAAAAAGAGAAGTGTTTGGGAGATTAACTAGTAATATAATAAGGATAAAGCAGTGAGACAGTTTACCATTTTGGCATTTAAACATAAAAGAAAACAAGTTCTATGGCATTTACTTCATTTAAATACTGTCAAGATTCTGAGTACACCGAAATATTTACTTACGTTTTTCTGTCAAACTGTTTTCATTCTTAAAATAAATAAAATGCACTTTTTTGAATGGAGCATTTGAAAAACTGAACGTCTAAATATTTACCTTGCATTTCATGTAATATCTTCTCTAATAAAAAAAAATCAAAATTTCTGTATTATGAACAAAAATATTTAATTCCAACCACTTTGAGGATGAAGAACATGAATATGGCCCCGGGTTTTTTTTTTGGTCAACTCTTAGTTTCAAGATATACAGCGTATCTCCATTTAACCTGCCAGACTTCCATTTTCGCAAACATTAGTCTTAGATGGATATTTCCAATTGCCAAAATGGTTTAAATTAGATGGAGAGCTAAGATATTGAAAATTAGAAGCGAAAAAAGAATTTTGTGCAAAATTACGAAATCTAACTTTTTGCATGGTCCCCAAGTCCCCTGCATTGCATTTAGGGACAAAAACATTTCGAACACAAAAAATTTGATATTAGTACGACCAATATTGACCGAAATATGACACGCAGCGTTTTGTGATTTAAAATACTTCGTACTTGCAGTCAATTATACCTTTCTAAAGGAGATATAGCGGATACAATGGTTTAAAACTAGATGTATGCATAGAGCACATTTTTTCAAACTGTACGAACTTTGTAGTGTATTTTTGCGTATCATAGCATAAAATATTTGTTTTTCATTAGCAATAGAAAATAAAAGTATTTTGTTTCTTTACTCAACAAACAGTCATTCTTCTGAAAAGGCGATAAGTTCCAATCTCATCTTTTGCATGGTTCCTTAAAACTTTGAAATCGAATACCTGCTTGAGTCTTCGTCGCAAATGTTTCAACCTTTCTGTGTTGGAATTATTTTTCAATAGAGATAATTTCCTTAAATATAAATTAGGGGACCTAAGATCCACATAAAATGTTAGATTTCGTATTCTTTCACCAATTTTCTTTTTCGCTTCAAAATTTCAATATCTTTAATCTGCACCATATTTTGACCATTTTTCCAATTGGAAGAATGCATCTAGGAATAACTCTTCTAAAAATAGAAATTTTAATTAAAATGGGACACGCTGTAAATTCGCATGTACTAATAGAACTTCTCCTTTTAATCCCTTATTTGTGTAATTAGTTACTCTGGGATTTTTTCTTTTTCAATTTTCGTATATTAGCAACTTTTGGGGCACCTCTTTGTCATTCCAAAAGTAGCCTGCAAGCATGTATGAATTACACTTCCTCTGATACTTTATTTAAATTTCTAAAATGTCTTGATGGAAGCACAGCCCGTGCTCATTACTCACAATTTTGCAACAGCTTGGAAAGTCGAGATGCGAGCCCCAAAAAGTGTTTTAAGACACACATTACAACTTAGCTATTGGTATTCAAGTTCGTTGGTATGTGAAGTACTAGTGTTTCGAAATTTCCCCCTTTTGTATAATTAGTTCCTGTTCAGCAAAGAAATGAGAGCTATTATACCTTTTAAACCTGGAGTGGCCAAACCATGTCACGCGGGCAACATATGAACCATCAAGAGCTATGTTGTGGTTCGCGGAGCTTGTTCAATATTGTTTGATAAATTATCAATCAAATCATTTGAAAAATCTCCATGATCATTTAAAAACCATCATCTTTTACCTGCATTTGGAACACTATTCGTTGTAAACGTGAACAAATTGCCAGGAAGGTTGCAATAAGAGACATGGGCACTAAAGGTCAGTGTGACCTTCCAAAAATTGCTTTATTCGGCAAATTTTACCTGACGATTCGGCAAAATTATTATCATTCGGCTAAATTTGACGTTCGATTCGGCAACATTATCATCATTCGGCGAAATTTGGAATGGCATTGGGCGAAAATATCATCATTCGGTGAAATTTGGTATTCCATTCGGCAAGACTTGGAGTTCCATTGCGCAAATTGCGAATTTCCGCCCTCCCTGGTAAGAGTATTGTGAATTGAGTTGTGATACGCAGTCAAAAGAGAAATTCCTTCAAGTTGCTTAGACAAAGGTTCTAAAATACACATTTGGACTAAAATAAATATCCTCGGTCACTAGCGCAGTCAGAGTTAACCTTCTGGGAGGAAGAGAAGTTGGTCACAACACTTCCTTGTGTATATAATCTTCTGCAGCATTAGAACTGACAATATTTGTAAAAATCCAAAAGTTCTGTGGCAGCTGACTCCCTTCTCTCCTCCCCCTTCAATGCATCACTGCCCTCAGTTTTACAAACATGCTGTATCATTGATTTCGTTGTTTGGAAGCATTTATGCCATATGAACAGCTTTTTAATCTTATGAAACTCTTCAAGTCACAGCTGGAAACCTCAACTACTGATGCTCATTTGGACAATTGTTATTTGCGTGTAGCGACAGTGAGAACTTCAGTCACAGTAAAATAAAAGATTTAAAACTGTTTAATAAATATGGGTTATGTTTTGTTTCATTTTCTTAGAAAAATCTCATCTGCTGGGAAGAGACGATACGCGCGAACTGTAACAGACTCGCTTATTTAATTTTTTAATTAAAAAAAAAATGTGCGGCCCGGCGAGAAATATCAGATCTCTGATAATTGGCACGACTTTTTAATTATGCTCGCCACTCATGTTTTAAACATCATATTTGTTTATGCCATATCGAAATGAATATAAGTTGACCATGTTTCACTCAATGCGAAAAAAACGTATTTCTAACATTTTCCAATTGTTAGAAGAACGGGTTTCTTCAAATATCTCAAAAAGTCATTTCTGCAGCAGATACTGCCATTTATCTGCTCACGACAGAATAGGTTTCGATCATAATCTGGTGTAATCGAAGGTAGTATGATTAGAATGACTTTTTAACACTAATCTTTTGTTTGGTTTGGCTATTTGTCACTAAATTACATTGACGTCATTGTTTTAATAAATAAAACGAGTGACATCATACATAACATCTAAACTTTCCATCTATTACAGGAATAAAAGAACATGCTTCCAGTAACAATGTGCACGACAAATATCAAGCCATACGCCACAGAAGTCCTCGGGAAATCCGGAAGACGGAGAGGGAAGGGCGTCTCTTGTACCATGCACCAGAAGAATCTCAAGATCAGAGGAAGATGCTGTTGTTCCAAAACCGACCGAGAGAACCTTTGCATGATATGTACAGGAAAGGCTTTTCGTACCTGCACGTGCCAGATTTTCATCGGGAACCCGTAGAAGAAAGGGCGCCACGACGTAATGGCGGAAACCAATCCATTGATGACATCATTAGCGGAATTATCCACCTGCTGGGTGGAGATGTTCTTGTCACTAGACCAGACACTGGTCCCCAATCCGTCCTATTTCCGTCATCGCCACGACCTACCAGGATTAATGATAGGGGCCCTGCGCATTTCGATACTTCTCGTGACAAAACTACGCCAGCCAGCCCGGTTGTGGATATTTCGCCTACATCTGTGATACCTGCTGACTCTGAGCTTTCTTCTCATCGTCTGATGTTTCCGGATGATACTGATGTGAGTAGAATTCTGGGGTTGATCAATGATACGCTGCCAAAGAGAAATACTTCTTTGCCAGATTCCTCAGTTTCGCCACCTTTCATCGGCGATGAAAGTAATATCACATCCGGTCATTTGGAAATTATTGAAATTGTGCCGAGTGGAGCAAGTCAGAGACATCGCACATCGGACTCGCCGAAAACGAAGCCAACCGCTACTCAAAGTACGCAAATCATTCCTACAGAAGTTTTGACTGAACTAGACAAAAATGGACACACTTTTATAGAAACTGTGGTAACGTCGGGAGCAAATGACGCTTCTTCAGTCCGAAATCGCACAAAGACAATACCTGGAGTTGTTTATGTAGACATTCCTGAGCATTCCCCCAGCAATCGTACAGATATTCCTATTCTGCTGCCATCGACAAACGTTGTTCCTTCTCCCGCCAACGTATCTCATGGTGATTCGACTCCATCGGGGCCTATCACGGAATGGTTACCTATTCCAAAGCCACCCGAACGAGGGCCGAATTTTTCATCCAACTACATCCCTATGTCTGATGAGCCCGTGATCATTACACGTCCTCCAGACAGTTTCGAAATCACGATTACTCGTCAAATGTACAGTAACGAAACTCATAGTGTAGCGGCTGTGCCGACTTTCACCAGCATTTTCACTCCACCCGATGTAACATCATCTACTGATATTTCCGTGTCCATTGTTGCAACGCAAGTAGATATCATCTATGGAAGACCAACCATATCGAAAGGGGGTCTACCGGGCCCTCCACTACCGCCAACAGGAAGGCCCCATGTCTTTCCTGTAGATATTGGCGAAGTAAGACCCTCTATTCGCCCAAACGTATATCCTAGGCCACGGCCACCAGACATAGGGCCACCAGGAGGTGGACCACCTAAATTTGGAAATGGATTGAGACCTTTGCCAGTGCCTCGACCAGGAGGGAACGGCATTTTAAGGAAACCACCACCATTTAGGCCTCCTCCTCAACTTCCAGAAATAAGGTAATGTTTTACTTAGTACCTTACTTACATTATTTTATAAGGAAGTGTACCTTATTTATTAATTTTGTTTTTAAATTTATACATAAGAAAACGCTTTTGTCTTTTTTTCTATTTTTAATGGGACTGCGTTAGACTATTTAGACTTTTCCAAACCTAGAGCGATCCCACGATACGGCATCCAGTCTTTCCAAGTGCCGCCATTAAAGAACAGATATGAATGATACAGCTTTTTGTACTTTTTTTTAATTACACATTTCATTTCTTTGTATCCCTACATATTAAAAAAAAAGTAACGTTAAAGGAATTTTGAAAGGATATCTGTGACTGTCCCGCGTTCGAAACTCCCCACAGTACCTACAACCTTGAAATTTGGTACAAAATTACTTCGGACACTAAGGGTTAGCACATTGGAAGTTTTTTTTTTTTTTTTTTTTTTTTGAGCATTGCTTATTGTTCTCACTTGATGGTTTTGATGTTCCTATGATTTTATTTTTCCCCCGCTTCTCTCTGCAGCGTCACCGTCGACCGGCCCCTCCCGATGCTGCTCCTCAGGAGAAAAGTCTCCAGGTTGCGTCGATATCCTACACACACACGCATACATACACACACCTACACACTCACTTCTACATACAAACACCTTCACACACACACGAATACATAAACACACGATCACACACCTACACACACACACACACCATCACACTCACATCTACACACACACTCGTGATTGCGAAAAACATAATTTGAATACAAGATGTTAAAATTCAAATTATTTTTATTTCTTTTTAACTTTAGTTTTCTTTTTTTTTTTTTTTTGAGTTAATTTTTTAAGCTAAAATTTCACACAAATTAACCTACTTAAAAAAAAAGTTCCTCACACCTCTTAACATTCAATGTCATTTGAAAGAAATTTGATTTTGCAAAAGATGAAGGGGGGGGGGGGGGGGAATTTTCTCAATTACTTGGAACAGGATATATAATTTTTTGAGCGACCATTAAAACATTACTTACCTGAGCATTACATTTCCCTGTAAGTGATTTCCACACAATTTTCTCCACTGCGTATGTTTAACAGGTTCTACAATGAGAGAACTTTTAAGTTCGGTTTAATTTAAACGAAGCAGTAGGATATTCATTATCTGTTTCCGACTTATCATTGTTGTAATAATTTGCTTCGCTTTTCATATTTTCTTTACTTGCATATTGCACATCGCAATTTTCCGCCATTTCGTTTATGCATAACTTTTTCATAATTTTAATGTTCGAGGTCAAAGAAACTAATCTAAGTAAAAATGACGAAGAAGATTTAGGAACACCTTAAGTTTTGTGATTCATTTTATTTATTTTTACAAAATATACATTGATTAACAACATTTTGAACTCAAAATTTTACTATTTTTATTAACGTTTAAATTATATCATACTGTCTGACCATTGATTATATGGAAAGGTTAATATCCGGTTTATAGGCGGAAATGGAAGTATCTATTAGTTTATAGGGGTGTTACTTGGTTTGTTACAGATGTGCGCTTTTGCCTCTCTATTATTTAGCCCCAGTTTTGTAAAAATGAAAATTTGCTCACGCCGGCAATACTTTTTCAATCAAAAGTATATTCGATCTATATTCTCACTACAAAAACTAATTAATTTATTTTTCCACAACAAAGGATTAAGTTTACCATTTTGCTTTTACATTCCTGAGCGAAATGAAAGCATTTTATTTTCTTTTTGTTGTTTCGATAGTAACTATTTTTGTTTCCCCTAATTTTATTTTAGAGATTGCAATAAATGAATAAGGCACTAGTGACATTATAAAAAGCGTGTACATCAATGTCCCCCGTCACTATTTTTTCTTCTCCCCTGCTCGATTCATTCAGATGAAATGGTCTTTACTTGGCCGATCGTCAAATTACATACAATCCGTGGTCAAACTGTACGTACTTTAACAATTGAAATTGTATCAAATTTTTGAGCGTGAAGTTCAACTTGTATACTTTGCTTCATAAACCAAAATCAAGTTTGGTGATTTTTGGGTTGACTCAAGGGTGCCCATGCTCCCAGGAGCAAATGAGCCCCCCCCCCCCTCAAAGAAAATACCCTTCAAAACATCCCCGTAAAAAATTCAGCATGCCCCCCCCCCCCCCTGCCTCAGTTAGGTATCCCCGCGTTGGCTCCCTTTTCATTTCAAATTGAGGATTTACGTTTTGTTCCAGGCTTTTCTTCACAGAACGATTCCTCCTTAATTTTACTTTCTGTGTCACAAAGTCTTGATTATAAAATTTGAGTCCATATTTCCGGGGTGTATCAAATAGGCCCCTTAATTATGCAGTTGATTTTTTTTTTATTTATTTTATTTATTTTTTTTTTAATTTTGTGTGTCAAACTGCACAAATCCGGTGTTTGGCAGCAATGAGGTTGTTTCAATCAGTCAAATGTATTACTTTTTTTCACTGAAGTTGACAAAATGAGCAAATAATAATAATAATAATAATAACATGGAGCCAGAGGAAAATCTTTTATTTTCAAAACGTTTAATTTTTAACTAATTTTTTTAAATGTCCGATTTTTTAAATAAGGCTTGGTCTTTATGACGTCACAAGTGATGCACTTTGGCGCGCTGAATGCTTAGGCTTCGCTGTTTACCGCGTTTTCACGATATGATAATCAAGAAGCGAATTAAATATTGCGCTCTACGCTTGCTATCTACCATATAGTTGCCAGTACATGTGAGTAAAGGAGCGAATTAAATATTGCGCTCTGTGCTAATGGTGAATGACATTTCATCACTTGTAATGTTATGCGCAGAAGCGGAAAAAATAAAATTAAATCTGCGCAACGATTAAAATCTTTTCTGAAAAATATTAAAGTTTGTCAAATTATTAAAAACATTATCAAATCTTATGTTTTTAAGCATGCTCTTTTCAGGAAAAAATACTTTTGAAATTTTGGAAATGACCCCGTTGCAACCAAGTCTTTTTTGACGTGTCGCTTTCTTTTCAGGATTGATACATGTGTTGTTGGCGATGATTCCACATGCGACATCCAGCTGAAGGAACACTGCCGAACTGAGAGAGGAGTCAGCTCTTGTCTATGCCGACCCGGCTACGGAAGGGTGGTTGATCGAGGCCCGTGCACACGTGAGTGATAAGTGTCAGGTGTATGCTTATTAATCGGAATGTCACTCTTTCAAAAAATTAACATTTGGAAAATTGTAAAAAACGAGAAAAGATGTGCATACTGTTTGTATTTTTGCCAAGTAGAATGACTGACATATTTAATTGACAAAAAAAAAAAAAAAAAAAAAAAAGATAGGAATTTTTTAATGCAATATTTTAAAAACCCTAATCCCTTCTCCACCCCATTTTTCAAGATGTCAAATTTTTATTTAATAAAACGTGAAAATACGTTTGACTTAATTTTTGTGTTGCGCACTTGGTTACATATATACTGCTCGACATTGAAAATGCAACACCAAGTGCAACACCAGTGTTCAGAAATTTATGCAAATTTTAGAGTAGAAGTACATCACTGAGTTATGTAAATGCTGTGAAATGATCAGCTCTCCGATGCACGTGAAGTAAGAAATAAGGGATAGAACTTGCAGAATGAGCAATATTCGTGTCGTTATTTCTGAATGGAGAATTATCGAAGAAATTTTGTTTTTGTCTTGGAGGATACGTGTAACACGAGAGAATGCCAGACCGCCGTCACCGAAGGCACTTCCAGCACATAGACGATTTTACGAGGGGTACGGTGATCGAACTGAGAAGGGGAGGTTGGTCCGTACGTCAAATCGTAGCTGATACCCACATGGATGCGAGCACGGTGCATCGGCTGTGCCGAAGATGGTTGGAACACGAATTGTGGCAAGATTGAGGGGTGCAAGGACAGCCAGAGTGACGTCAGAACACGTGGATCGACGCATCCACCGACAAGCTGTAACAGACCCACAAGTCACTTGTTCCTCGATTCTGCAGCAGTTTCAAGATACACTGAATGTTCACGTGTCAACCAGAACCATTTCCCGTCGTTTGGTCGAACGTGGTCTGCAATCACGGCGTCCGCTAAGACGATGCCATTGACCCCACAACATAGAGAGCAACGTTTAGTATGGTGCCGGACTAGAGCGACATGGATGACAGAATGGCAAAATGTTGTGTTCTCAGATGAATCTCGCTTCTGTTTATCCGGTGGTAGTCGCCGTATATGTGTGTGGCGTCGACGTGGTGATAGATCTAATCCGGCAGTAACTGTGGAACGTCCCACCGCACGACAACGTGGCATAATGGTTCGGGACGCAATTGCGTACAATTCCATATCACCTGTAGTTCGTATTTAGGGCACTATGACGGCCCAACGATACTTGGATAATGTGCTGCGGCCGGTGGCAATCCCTTAATTTCAAGGGCTACCTAATGCAATTTTTCAGCAGGATAACACCCGACCACACAGTGCTCGCACTGCCAACATGCTCTCCAAGGCACACAGATGCTTCCCTCGCCACCATACTCTCCTGACCTGTCACCAATCGAACATGTGTGGGATGTGATTGGACGCCGTTTGCAGACTCGGTCCCTGCCTCGTTCAGAAGACGAACTGTGGCAAATGGTGCAAAGGGAATGGAGAGCCATCCCTCTGGACACCATCCGCACCCTTATTGACTCTGTGCCTAGACGTGGTCCTACATCCTTTTCTCCGCACGCACCCCACCTCTTAGCCGTAGGCCTTAGGTTCCACCGCCCGGGGGGTCCGCGTAGCGGGCCCCCCGCACCCGACGCCGTTCTCGCTCTGTATTCTGCCAATCATTTTGAAATTAAGATCGTTTATTATTCCTTGCTGTCTCAGTCTTTTTTTCAAATTTCATCACTTTCTGACTACTCCTTCTTGGTGTTGCATTTTCAATGTCGAGCGGTGTATATAGGGTGCTTGAGAAAGAGCTCCCCTTCATTGAAATGATATAACTGCACAACCGTGTGAGAAAGAAAGGTGAAACAAGCGGTATGTTGCACCAATGCTCTGGAATTTTTTATACACCGGTTTTCAAAAATAGTTTAAAAATTCAGAGAGCGCTGCATTTAAATGTTTTTTAATTGGTGTATGAAAATGCCTGCTGAACACAGGTCAAATCTCATTGCGATGGGTTCGATGTGGCCACCTTTCACAGCAGTAATATGACCATTTGACTGCATAATGTTGCAGCTGTGGCTGTTGGTAGAGACTATCCGCCCACCTTAATTGATTCCATTTATAAAAATCTTTGCAAAAAATCTCAAAATCTTCGTTCTTAATAGAACTTTGACCACTAAGAATTTAGTTGTTCTGCCTTTCTTCCCTGGTATTGGTTTTCAGGTTGCTAAGATTCTGAAGCGATTCCATTCAAAAGTGGTGTTTTCTCCCATTAATGAACTTTTGTTCTCTTCTCTTAAAGATTCCATTCACCCTATCAATTGTTGTGGGATCGATAAAAATGTTTGCAATTGCGGACTTGGATACATCGTACAGATCCGCCGTTCTTTGAAATTTCGCTTAAAATAGGCTTGCCAGACGTCCCGGTTTTCAAACAAAATCCCGGCGTCCCAGCCAGTTTTCTTTACGTCCCGGAAAAAGATAAATTTGATAACAAATTATCAAAAATAATTAATTGTGACGGATTATTTAGGATAATTACTTTTTCATTTGTAACATTGCTTTGTAATAATACCAGATTAGCTAGTGAGATTTTAACAACAAGATTAAAACCAAAAAAAAACTGCCTAAAAAGTCCTATAAAATAAAAAGTACATCTAAATATTGTTTAATGTTTTACTCCACATTCCAAGTGTTTTTCTAACTGAAATAAATTGCAAATATTTACATGTCAAAAATAAAAATTTGGTTTTAACACACATTCCAAGTGTTTTTCTAACTGAAATAAATTGCAAATATTTACATCTCAAAAATAAACTGCCCTATAAAAAAATTCCAAAAATCAGGCAGGGGCATGCATTCTGGATGACTTTTCATCCAGACGCTCATACTTCTTTGCATTGAAAAAAGGTGTTCCTTGTAACACCGAAATACGTGTCTGCAATAATTTGCATTTTTCGTGCTTCAAAACGTTGGATAACTGATTATTTTAACACAATACAAACTTTCAAGTGGGGTTACTTTCATTTTTTTTGTATTAAAGAAAACTATCTCAGTCACGTAGTTGTTCATACAGTATAGTTCAAGTAAATGTATGAAAAGACTACATTATGAGTGTTTTTTTCCAATTACACTGCAAAACAACGAAGGATTGAAATGAAACGAAAATTAGTTAACAAATATTTATTTGGTGCTGATTTAAAGTAAAAACTCATTTCTCTAATTTTTAATCGATGTTTAATGTTACTCACGTTTGGGGAAAAGTCTTTGAAAAAGATTTTCAACCGAAATATACCAATGGCATATGGTATTGCCTATTAAGCCATTTAGGCTCTAAAAAACAACCAATCAATGAAATACTAAAGAGTATTCTTTTAAATTGTCATAATGTATGTGCATTAAGTGTAATTAGTACACAAATAGGATTTTTTTTTTTTTTTGCACTAAATCATAACCTTTTGAATCATGAATTCTATGCTATCAGATAAATGCATTTCATTTTTATGATTTTTTATTTCAAGAACTATACAATTTTTATTTTACAGCTGTGGTGTCTATGCTATTAACTCTGAAAGTTGCCAAACTTGGTGACAAAAATATCGATCCTTCTCATTTTGTCCCAGGCTCACCTGAATACCAAAGACTTAATTTTGAAGCTGGTCATGCGGTAAGAATTTAATTTACCAAATAATAGTTCGGCTTTTTACTTTTTATAAATTGAAGTTTTCTTTAAAAAAAAGTCAACGTAATAGTGAAAGAGCGTAAATTTGCACTCAAACAAGATTAAATTAATCAGAATTGCGACAATAGAAAAATAAGAATTGCAACGTTTGTTTTTATATTGATGCAGACTTTTCTCTCCAGGGTCCCCGTACCCGCCATTATGTATGGGATCCTGGTTAGTTGTATGGGACCCTGAAGACAGTTCTGATTTTTTGATCTAGACCAGAAACTGAGCAATCCCTGGTCCAGCACACACAGAGGTATCGTTTCACTTGGAGGACTTTGTGATTGCGAGTATATTTAACGTCTCTCAGTCACTTGTAATGAAGTCGGTTGATCTTCGACCGGCTAGGATCGAACCCGGGACCCTTTGGTCACGTGCCCAATACCTCACCGATCAGGCCATTACGTCATTATTAATGCAGACTGCAAGACCATTGTTCAATTCCAAATGGGGGAACTATACTATGAAAAATTCACATATTTTAATAGTACAATTAAATATTTGTTTAACGACTTGTTTTCGATTTGACAGCAGAAGTGAGAGGGAAAATAATCGATGTTTCGCTTACTTACATTTTAGTTTCAATTGGATTCTATTGTTTAAATGCTGGAACCAACAAAAGGGTATGAGTAATAGAAATCAAGTAACGACAGAGGTATGGTTATGTTCAGTCGTGGCATTCCTCGTCAAGGTTCTTTGAATGGCACAGGAAAACTACTGAATTATTAAACGAAGTTCACCGTTACGTTCCAAGTTGCGTTACAGATGTTTTTTTCCAAAGGAAAGAAAATGACTATTCATCAGTTTCGGAATTAATACGCTTTTAATCTGCGATGTACAACATCGCTAAGCTTCGCTTATCGTTTAATTTTTAAAACTTCGCTGAAGAAAAAGAAGTGCAGGAGCAGAGCTCCCGTGAGCTCCCATGCAAATTTAGCCCTGGTAATAACTTTAATTTAAGAGAAAATGAGAGATTTAGTCCTTTTTTGTTTTAGTTAAGATACTTCAAATTGTCTAGACGTTCTTATTGTAGACCTTTCGTGTCTAGACATTTTAATCCTTTTCCTTCTCGTCCATGGGCGTCCATATGCAAAGTTGCAAGGAGGACTCAAACATTTTCCTCGTGGTTTAGCAGAATATTTTCCCCGTGGAAACCGATTTCAGAATAGATTAGGGTCATTAAAATTTGACATTTTTAATAATTTATTCATTTCTGGATGGAGAAGAAATGTTTTTACATTTTTGCAAAGAAAAAAGTACTAAAAGCAAGGAAATTCTAATTTCAAAGGGGAGGGGGGCTCAAGCCCCCCTTGCCCCCCTATATGGGCGCCCTTGTTCTTGTCTGCAGATTTTATGGCTTTCGTGCCACACAATGCGTAATTACTTTGTCGTCAATTTTGTTGTTTGCATAAATCTCATAAAAAATTATATAATTCTGAAAAAGTTGACTTTTTTGCCTGTGCAGTGTTAGTGTAAGGAAATCAACTGTTTGAAAAATATAAATAATTAAGGGGTTCTTTTTTTTTTTTTTTTTTTTGTCGGTGCAGTGTCAGTACAAGGAAATCAACTATCCCAATGAAATAATTCTGTTGAAGTCATTGTCAGTGTTAGGAAAACATCTGTTCCAATAAAGTATTTCCGTAAAAATTGTTTTTTGTGGTGGAAGTTGGAAATCAACTTCCCCAATGAAATAATTTTGTAAAAGCTCTTTCTTTTTGTCAATGCAGTGTCGTGCCAGGAACTAACTGTCCTGATCAAGTAATTCTGTAAAAGCAGTTTTTTTTCTTTTTGGCAGTTCAGTGTCAGTGTAAATAAATCAACTATTCCAATAAAATAATTATTCAATTATTCAAATAGTTTTTTGTCTAGTGCAGTGTTAGTGAAAGGAAAATAACTGTCCAGATAATTTTTTTTTTTTTTGCTAATGCCGTAGTGTAAGGCAGCGGTTCCCAACCTTTTTCCCGTTGTGTACCCCTTCCAAATTCTAAAAGAAGTTTGCGATCCCCTTGTGCAGTAAGTCATAAGTAACAGGCACCCCCCACCGTTCCTATACAAACAATATAAAGTTTTTACATGTAACGTGAAAGAAAACATATTTGCAAAATATAGAAGTACACACATTGCAAAAAACTAAAATCATAGCTGGAAAATGAGTACAAAACAAATTCATCAAAAGCAAATCCAGTGATTCTACTTTGTTGAGCTTCAGACAATTTGAAAAATGTTTTTGAATGGGATATTTGTGGAACAAAGAATTTCTCTCTCTCTCTATTTGGCTTAAATATTTAATAGTTTCAGTCGTACATTAGATACAGAAAATTTAATTAGCTTTTGTATTGATCTCCGTGTATGTTGAAAATCCTTCTTCACATTGGAAACGTTGTCCAAAAAATGTCTTTTTCTGCCGCAACAGCACGTTTGCAGAAGTGGATTTGGGATTTCCCAAGTCACAATTCTTGCAATCGCGAGGGGCCCATTGGACATAGAAGCCCCAAAGGGAATCCAAAAAAGAACATGAAAAGTGTATTTTGTAGTTCTGTTCATCTCTAAGGGGCCGCAAAACTGCATTGCGGCAGCCCCAAAACCCGTAAATCTGCTATTGTACGGGAATCTGTGACGTTAAATCAGACATTCATTAAGGAATAACGTTTAAATTGCCTTTCAAAAAACTTTCTCAGAAATAACAACATGATCTAATTAACTTGGTTTAATTCCGCTGATTTTTTTTACTGCGTACCTCATACTGTCGCAAACTTCACACAGGAAAATTTTCTTAAGTACTTTGTTTTTTCCGCACTTCCTGTGTTTTTTGGTTGCTAACCGTTCCTTCTCTTTCAACAGTAACGCTGGAAGTAAATTGTAGTCTGTGTCTGTGCGGTGTGAAAAATATACAGTAATGAATAGCAGTGCGATCTCACTTTGAAGCATACCAAGAGAAATGCGATAGCTCTTCGTCGTACTCAAATGGTCAAGAAATCAAACATGAACATTAACAAAGGATGTTTCGGACGCTTGTATATGTTTTGTGTATTGCTTCTATCAGGCGTAATCGAATTATTCTGAATTACTGAGAAAACCGAAGCATTCATATTCTTTCAGTTGAATAAATCGTATTCAAAAGTGGAACTATTTCGGCATGATTCAATTCTATCATTCTCGATGAAAGCGGTAAAACTCGCGACTTGGAATGACATACTTATTTCTTTAGATGTAAAATGTGTCAGTAGGAAGGCTAACATTTTCATGCAAAGAGTATTGAATGTGCCAGAGACAAATGAATAAATGATGGGGAAAAAAAACCCCGCTTGAACTTAAGACTTCATCTGAAACAAGCATGTTAAAACTCCGCCATTACAATATTATTTTTGCGAACCTCCTTTGTACCTCTCGCGAACCCCCAAAGGTTCGCGAACCACCAGTTGGGAACCGATGGTGTAAGACAACGTTTCTTAATTTGTTTGATAAGTGGAATCCTTTTGAATGTCCACTTTCTTCGTGGAACCCCTGAAGTGTTACCCTTAATAGTATAGTTTGCATGCAACATTGCATGCAATGTTTTTTTTTTTTTTCAATGAAAGCGCTTTTTTTTTTGCTTTAAAAAATATTTTTCGACTTAAAATACGAATTTAAAAAATTAAATCAAATTTCTCTGAATACTATCTACAACTCGTTTTAAAGAAAATTTTAAAGTTTTCATTTAAGTATCGAGTAGTTTCTATTTTTACTATGACAGATATTCGCAACTCCAATAAACTTTAGGGGACGCTGCAGCAATTGTCTAATAGAGGATGAAAAAGGTAAAACAAACAAATGCCATTACTTATAACTTGCTCTGAAACTTAGTGAATGGCAGTAATTTTTTATTGTGTTTGTGGGAAGCTTTCTTTACTATTCCTCTGAAATAATATTAGACCATAAACTGTCTGAAGCCTGTAATTTACAACAAAGAAAACACATGGAACGAAATGTTTTACCTTTTTCGTTAGAATTGTTTATCATCGCAAGGTAGTGTATTCGAGCTCTGGAGTTGCGAATATCCTTAAAATCAGGCTTTCTGGAAAGAAGTGGCATTCTCAGATCAGCACTATGTCTGTGGTGATATTTAGTTTTTGTTGACAGAGCAGTTGAAAATATAAATTTAGTTGAAGTAGTAAAAATGCCAACAAGAAATTTCCTGACAATTGAGGACACTTATCTTCAAAGTTGCACCAGAATTTCACGGGATGGTGTTATTTTAAATTTCTGGAGCAAGGAAGGATCATTTAAGATTTCATTAAAAGAGTCGTTTTATAGAGCTTACATAATTGAAGGTCATACATTATCGATAAATGGTTTTTTAATCCATGATTGACATTTTTTCAGTGGAAAATACTCATTAGACACTTAACTCAAACCTATTTTTTAAGTAAATAATTCGTGGAACCCTTGAGTGATCTCCATGGAACCCTAGGGTTCCGCGGAACATAATGCAAGAAACGCTGGTGTAAGGAACTACCCTAACAAAGTAATTCTGTAAAAGTTAGTTTTTTGCCAGTGCAGTGTCAGTGTAAAGAAAACCAAACTACAGCATGAGTTCTCACTCGGTTTTTCCTCCTCGTAGATGTCAACCGTGTTTACGTTCAGTCCGCTGGCAGACGCGTATCGCGGATCCGAGCTGAACCGCGTTTACCTGATCGCCAACCGGATGGTCATCAACGGGACTGTCCACTTGGCCGAAGCGGAAGTGCGAGGGTCCCTGAGGCACCACGTGGAACACGCAGTCGCGCAAGCCATCAGCAGGAGGGACAGCCGACTGGGGACCAGCCAGCTCTTCGTCAATGGACCTCTCAGCGCACTTGTGGAAGTTGAAGGTCAGTTTATGGTCTACACTGTTAAAAAAAATTCTGAAATATTGCGGTCAAATTTACTGGCATCCATGATGCCAGTAACTTTTACCATAAAATCCCATTTTTAACCCCCGACACACAAAGGAAGGGGGTTATAAGTTTGACGTGTCTGTGTGTGTGTGTATCTGTATGTGGCACTCTAGCGCTAAAACGGTTGGACCGATTTTGAAGGAAAAAAAATTGTTCGAGAGTTGATCGAGAGTGTTATTAGCAAGGTTGCGTCTTCGGATGGACATTAATTAACGAAGATAGTAATTAAAACCTCTAAAAGGTTTCTTGCGATTTTTGCAGTGAAAATATATTTAAATTTTTTAAAATTTAGTACCAAAATAAAGAGTTTTTTTTTTCTGCGTTCGACAGAATGAGTTTGGAACTTCCATGTTACATAGGATTCAAATTATAACGCTTTTTTAAAGCAGATTTTAAGTACGGCTAAGTCTAATTCATTGTTGGCCGACAAGGAAATTAAAAGCAATGGTTTAAAATTTTTACCAGTTGCAGTCTCTATTTGATAAAAAATAAAATACTTGTAATTGATTTTAATAGTATAAGGCTTTTAAAAGGATTTTCAATTTTCCCTCTTGATTCTACAGTTGCGACTCAGTCGGGGGTTTTAAAAATAGTTAATTTTAGTTACTTGTACTGTAAAATTTTACGGTACGAGAGTTAAAAGTGCAAAATTCTAGCAGCTGGATCAATTTCAGGCCCTTCAGACTGGCAGGCGGCTTTGCTGCCTACCAAACGAGTTGGTACACACGCGTTCACAACACACTTTTCGACCCGGTAAATCCCCGCTCTGGCTCCACAAAAAAACGATTGAAAAATTCCCCGTTTCCATGTAAAAAGAGGTTCTCCCTTTATACCAGAGATAGCGGTTTTTACTCAGCATCCTTAGCGACAAGTAGACGAACTTGTTTCGCGTAATGCATTCTGGGTAAAAATACCGCTTTCACTCCAGAAGCTAGCAGGAGTAGAAAGATTCCACATAGACCCCGCAAATAACCGGAATGCGGTGCAAATCAGGCTTTTTTCGGGGTCGAAAATGTCCATGGAAACGGCCCTATTAAGTGAGGGGGAATACCGTGTTCTTTTCTTCGCACTGTAAGTCACGTGATGCATCAACTGGCGCTGCAATCGTTTAATTTTTGCGGTACAATTTAATGTATTTTTTTTTATTCTACAGTAAACACTCCATTTTACAGTAATCTGAACCAAAAAAGTTTCCTTAATTTTAACAGTGAACGCACCGCAGCCATTCCTGAAATACGTGAAAAATATATTGTCGCGTAGAATGAGAACACCGTAGTAAACGAAAGCAGGTTTTATTTCAAACAGGAGAGCAATCACGCTGGCTACATTGCAACTAACTTCCCTCAGTCCGAGCGCAGCTTTTCATGAATAACTTCAGAACAATACGGAAACTTTTAAATTAGGATTACTAAAAAAACTAAACGAAATTCAGCGGCTCAATAGGCCATGGAGGCCATGGGCTTCTGTGCCCATCGCAGTTTGCGAGACTGAGAGCTCGGGGGGGGGGGAGAAATGCAGGTGGCCAGCCGAACGCATGCTCAGTGTTTAGTTCCCAAGCACGCTTGGTACTCGTTTAATCGACCGTATCCAATCCGTGAATCGAACCCGGATCTTAAGCCTGGAAGCGCGAAGCGATATCACAGAGCCACTGGGCTTCGTAAGTTAGGAATATTTATCCATAATTTCGGTAACCTATGATTTCAGTATTTGGTGACTGTTTCGAAAATTTGAGAAAGCACCTGAAATTAACAGTTGAAATTACTTAAAGTTGAAGCCGAGGCCCCATGTCATGGTTTCCTCGTCCGCAGCGAAGTGACTTTTTCATTCGCCCATCCAGTTGTTTGCTTGTGTTTGGATTTGCGGCAATGTAGTCTGGCTCTGATTTGCTGACTTATTTGCTGAGACTTTAACGATAAAATTTGCTGAAATAGAGACGAAGAAAGTCAGTTGCTCTTCAATAACGATTTATTGGCCAATCTAAGACTGTCACCTCTTTGAACCCAAACATAAAGGAGCTCGTCCAAGTTCAAGCTTCCATTTACCAAAGCCACAGTATACACAGACTCTCTGTTAGTTAAATATTGTGTTTATTTGTCTTTGTGCGTAACTTATAGAAGTGATGATTCATAGCGACGGCGAAAGTGACAAAACTTTGGTCACACATAGGTTTTTAACGCTGTTAAGTTATCGTCTATACACAATTTAATCATCATGCCCTCGTGTAATCAGTTACTTAGGCATTGAAACTTTTGTTTTTTCTAAACACAATAAAATTAAGGAGAAAATTTACTTTTAACCACATGATTGAAAATAAGTTATTTAAGTATAATAAAATACATTAGAGCCTCCTTTAAGGGACACCTCTATTTAAGGGACATTTTTTCTGGTCCCGGTCCCTTGGAATAAGGGACCTCCATGTATTTAGCTCCAATTAAGGGACAATCTCAGAGAAAAATTGCAAAAATTCATGTATAAATGAGTAAGAAGTGTTGAATTTACTTGAATTCAAAGTTCACTTTTTGTCTAAAAACTTTTTTTTTTTTAAATTTCTTTTTACTTTAACATGTACAATGAAGCAACTATGTATTGTAAAATTCTTGCTGAAATTTACATGCATGCTTTTCAATCCTATCAATTTATTTATTTAGACCAGCGGTGACAGATTGTGCACCGCCCATAACAAACTTTATGTAGAAAGCTTGAAATGTGCACACTAATTGAAATTTTAATTTACATCGAAATTAAAATCGTGTTATATCGAAAATAACAAGAAATCAAAAGAAATTCAGTTAATGAATTACTTGAAAATATTTTTTGCATGTTTTATAAGCAAGCCTTGTTAAATTTTTGATTAAATTTTATTTATCAAAGTATAAAGTTTGACACTTAAATAACCTCGAAATTTTTTAGTGACATATTCGTATGTAATATTTTTATTTTTAAATCTTAAGTTTTGATAGTTTCCACTAGTTATAAAATAATATTGAGCTAGTTTACTTAATGCATCAACTCAAATACCTCCTAAGAAGAGACACCTCTATTTAAAGGACAAAATTTCTAGTCTTCTTAGTGCCTCTTACTGAGAGGTTCTACTGCATTTTCATTACTCTGGTTGAAAATTTTAACTAATTAATTAATTTCTATGAGGTAAATAAAATGATTTATTTATTTCTTTAGATCTAAACGAATGTGGTGACTCAAATCTAAATGACTGCTCTGAATTTGCCGTGTGTGACAATCTCTTCGGGACGTTCCAGTGCAAATGTAAACCAGGATACACAGACAAATTCGAAAGTGACCCAAAGCACGCTGGAAGAATCTGCTCAGGTATGGAGAAAAAGGAGTTGGAGTAATTTCAGCGTTTGTGCTAAGTAGGGCAAGATATGTTATGATACATAACCCCTTTTAGTCTGAAGATGTATTTTACCATGAGAAAGGGTAAATTTATATACACGGTAATCAGCGAATAAGCCCTGATTTCAAAATTAAATATTTTTGCAATAAAGATCGATAGAATTATGCTGTAAACTGTACGTATATTAGCAAAACTAAAAATCGTGCACACAAGTTTAGAAATTTTAGTTACGAAAAGGCAACAGATGGCGCTGTAATCACAATGACTTCTCAATAGCCTTCAAAATTTGCATCGAAGCATAAAGCGACACACAGTGGAGTATTTGACTGAAAATCCTGGCCAAAACTAGTTTGAAATTTTCACCCTTCTGAAGGCGACATCCTTGTGTGCGTTTGTGCGCTGTACGGCGAAGCTATCCCACTTATAGACATGAAACTTGGTATACAAGTTGTCTGAAATGTCTAATGTTACAATTTGAAACTCGATTTTTAAAATTTGAATTAGAAAATGAAATATTTAATATTTTATCCACGGTTTAGACTTTTGCATGTTTCCGACCGTAAAAACGATCCTAGTAAACGTAGAAAAAAACCTAATGCATCACTAGATAGGAAAAATAATTTTCTTCAAGATTATGGTTTGTTTGAAGTTCTAACGTAATTAACCGAATTTCTAAGAATTTACAAAGGGAGGTCACTTTTTCGACTTTTTTCAATTATTCAATCCATGTAAACTAAAATTCTTGCATCCAATATTCTAATAATGTTATGGCTCTGAAACTTTTTAAGGAAGTAATATAAACACCTTACCTTCATTTACAGCGAAAATGGTGAAGTTATGTTCTTTCACTGATTTATAATGAATTTTTTTTCAATGAGTTGAAATAAAAATTTTCAATAATTTTCACTCGATCCGAAATGAGTGCCACGGTTGGCTCTTTGCCAATAATGCCTAGACAAGTGATAAGTAAACATGTTCGATGCGAATTGCTGTTTTCCTTTGAAGATATGTAATTAAGTGCACTGTTCGAGGGGGGGAAAGAGCAAAAAGCGGTTAAAAAATCCTAGTATTCTGTACAAAACACTAATTTGAAACCAAAAAAATAATAAATTTTATTCTTTTCGTTTGGTTTCAATTACTAAAACCCTGAGTTAATCATGCACAAAAAGAATTAAAGACAAGGATTTCGGGGTTACAAAGAACCTTTTTTCTATTGGAAAAAAAAAATAAATAAATGAACTAGGATATCACAACTGTAAAAACACTCGAAAATGGATATTCAAAAGCTCTTTGTTTTTTAATTGTATATATTGTACTCGTACCTTGGGCCGATTCTTAGTTTTACATCGTGTGATGTGTCCCGCTAAAAATTGTACGAACAAATTTGGAACTAAAATTTTATATAACTTTAATTTCACAATGAGTAGGTAAAATGTCTTAAATATGGATAGCTCGCTAGCGTAGGAACGTTAGGAGACAATTACAATTGTCTCCGCTAGCAAGTGTAGAGGGGGGGTATTTCCCCCCTTTTGCTACGTATAAGGGGGAAAGACCCCCTCCCCTGGCACATTATTTGCAGCAATGAGCTGAAAAAATATAAATATTTATTTATTTTATCTAAAATCTATCTCAATTTTAAGGAAGAGCAAATTTTCTTAGCGAGATCACAAAATAATTTAATTTATTAACTCATTAACGTACATGAGAAAATTAACATAACTGAACGCAAACACATGTTTTAGGGGTGCAGTGAATCTCTTTAGCGATGCATAAAGGTAAGCGTTTTCGAAATTAATTGGATGATTCTCATTCCATAACTTACATCTTTACACATTGATGAAGCGGTTTCTCATAACCATGAAACTCGTGTCTGAAATTTTATTGTTGTTTGTGCGCTCAAATATGTCGATCTTTTCATTCAGTAGTACTTATGATAACTTTTTTGCAAATTTATTAAACCTTTGTACGTAAATTCAGTTTAAAATCATAATTTGTCACAAAAAGATCAGATTATGCACTTTTTTTTAAAAAAAATCATTTAAAAAAAGGGCAGTTGTAGGCGGAAGATTTTTTTGCTGAAATTAGCACTAGAGACTTTTCCAAATACGATGCAACTTTCAAAACAGCCCGACCAAGCCCGACACCCATTTAAAAAGCTTTCTCTAGTTATAAATTAAGGCGAAAAGCCTTTAAAAATCTCACGTACCAAGTTTTCTTTATTTTTTTCACTAAAAGAAAATAAAAATATTTACTTTGATTTATAATTAGTACTAAGCCCTGACATTTCTTTATACCGTAAAATTGGTTTGGTTCAATTCCATTCATTTAGAAAGCAACAAAAAAATCTACATTGAAACGTAATAATTAAGCTGAAACGTAACAAAAAAGCGAAAATTCTTATAGAAATCTCATCTTTCACTGAGGCTATGAGCAATTGTATGTGACTCAAGTTTCCAAAACAGGTGCCGATCGATGCACCAGTTAGTCAACTATCATGGAATAAATTTTCATAAAAATCGGGTAAATTTTTAATTTTGGACTTTTGGCCAGGATTTTCAGTCAAATACTCCACTGTGCGACAGTTGAATAGTGAAAAGAGGCTAGCTAAGAAAGTGAAATAATGTATTCCATTGAAGAACGTGGGTTTTTGGTACTGGAATTCCACCGATTACAACACAGTCCTACAGCAACACGTAGCAGATTTCAAAACCGATTCAACGTTCTACTGAACCTTATGAACTATTGGAACAATTTTTCAGCAATCAACTAGCGTTGGAGGATTGACCAGGTATCGACTGGTTTTACTGACACAGGAATAGATTGGCCTCATGTTCTCCCGATCTGATTCCTTGTGACTTCTTTCAGTGGACAAAGGTAGTGTATGTGGAAAAAATCCCACTACTCTAGATAAACTTGAATCGTTGATTGGTGTTGTATGCGTTTCCATTTTCGTTGAGACATTGCAAAACGTAATGTCAAATTTCATTATTCGTTTACGCTACGTTATTGCTTCGAACGGTGAACACTTTGAAAAAATTGTATTCTGATTGCAAAGACGGTTTCACACTTTATTGGGCTTTTTCAGACTCCTTTCAGAGAATGAGTTTTCAGCGCAGAGCGCCATCTGTTGACGATTTTTGTAACTAAATTTTCTAAACTTTTGTGCACCATTTTTACAGTTTTGCTAATAAATGTACAGTTTACCGCATAATTTTATCGATTTTTGTTGTAGAAATATTTAATTTTGAAATCAGGCCTTATTCGTTGATCACCCTGTATCTTTTGACAAAATTAAAAAGTTAACAAAAGACAAAACTTTTTATCATACACTCCCGAACATTTTGGAATCCTACTTTTGTTGATGCAGTGCCCTGTATCAGCTATATAATACACTAGTCGACCCGTGCGGAACTCCGCACTGAGCTTCGAATCGTTTCATAAGGCATTTCGCTCTTTAAAAATTTCAAAGAAAGAACATTGTGAAGAAGAACCGAAAAAAAGTAAGCGCAGAAGAGAAGGCATGTAATTTAAAGACATCAGTAACAAAACCTCGTTAAATACAACGTTGTGATAATTTGATCATCGCTCACCCTTTGGTCGTACATATTTTCAATGCAAACATAAATATCATTAAAAGTGGCTGAGTGGCTCGTGAAAAAGAAATAATTGTGCATGTGAAAAAAACAGGTTGTGGCAAAGACAGTCCTGCCCATGTGAGCATCTGACAGGAAAAAAAGTAACATAAAGAGATATTTATTGGCACGGATTTGAATTGGCGCAATTCTGATTAACAGTTCGACACCCCAACAAACCTAGCAATTGCGCCTTCCTTTTCGAAAGCTATTCATTGAAGGAATGCGTAGTAAGAAACAGCAAAAAAGCTTTTTGCCAAAAAAAAAAAAAAAAAATAATAATAAGATCATACTTCTATATTTTGTCATTAACCAGCATGATACGATTTAAAATTATTCGTAAAGCGTGGAATTTGATTAAAGAATGACGAATATCTCACGTAGCGATAGAAATAAACATTCTAGAGAAGTAATAAATTAGATTGAAAATAAGTGTTTTTATCTTTGAATATTGAACTATTTCACATAGAAGGTTGCTTTAACCGTTACGGCTTAAATGAATGCACATGTTTCTCTTTTAATCGAACACTTAAAATTCAAAACCAAAACCAGTTGAACTCAGTCCGTTTTTTAAAGTGTAATTTTTCGAACGTAGACAAAATGTATTTTTTGGGCGAAACTCGGAGTTTTAATTTGGCGTAGAATTTTTTTCATTTGTATAAAAGGTCGAACACTGCTATTAAAAAAATCTACATTTCAGCGTACAAAGAAAATGTTTTTCTGCACAAAAAGGATTCCCTTGAGGTAAATCTAATACTTTTTTATGCTTACATTATGTTTAGTGGTCTGGACGGAGTCAAAGCTTTAAAAAAGGAAGAACACCCTTCGATTAACAGTCAACTTATCCGAATGATAACTGTAGCCTGCATAAAGGAATAGAAACACCAAGTAGCATTCCCACTGCATTTATTTTATTACGTGTGTATGTTATGAGTACATGTAATGCGTAATACTAATATAAATTTGATATTATGTCGGACAGCCCAAGCTTGCCCGAAGTTCAGATAGTTTATAGCCGAACGCTCTACCGAAAAAACTTATCAATTTAACCGAACAACTAAGTCCAGTGCTTTTAAGCTTTATTAAAATATAAACACACACACAGGCCTTTTTTTTTTTTTGCCGAAAGCGACGTAAAAAATTGGAAAATTGCATTAGAACTTTGCTTTAAAAAAATGCATAAGAACTACAGGCTGCATCAAGGTTTGAAACAGCAAGGGGCGTTTTCGAAAACTTGATTTTTCGACCGTAAGTCTATTTTTCGTCGTTAGCCAGCCTGATAAATTTTAAAATGAGAGGGGAATAGTATATAAGGTAAGATATTGAAGAGAAATGTTTTTGTTTTTGAAAATTTTTACAATTTGTTACCGCAGGCTGCTTGAACCGTTATGACTTAGATGGCAGCACGTGTTCATCATTTAACAGCACGGTTAAAATACAAAATAAATTGAACTATGCTCTTTTTTAAGAGTAGCTTTTCGAATGTAGTAAAAATGTGATAAGCTTTTTTTTTTTTTTTTTTTTTTTTGCAAAAAAAGAAAAAAATATGTATTTTACCCATCAAATTGGGGTAGTAATTTTTTTATTTGTACAAAGAGTCAAAAACTCATTAGAAGAATGTATATTTCAATATACGATTTATTATTTTTTTCTGAACAAAAAACAATTCTATTGTAGTCTGAAATCTTAAACCTGTTACTTATATTTTCACTTACATTATGCTTTAATTTTCTTACCAGAGCTAAAGCTTAAAAAAAAAAAAAAAAAGTACAATTCAGAAGTACTTTAGCACAAAACCACATCAATTTTTCATAACAGCAAAGTGCGCTTCCTACTCATTTATTCTATTCCCGGATATTTGTTATTCACTTATTAAGTATTCATGTAATGCACGATATTTCTCTAATTTTTTGATGCAGATTGTCCGGACGTGGGCCCGAACACGCATTCTCCTGGTTACGAAGAGAACGCTCTGCCGATCAAGCTATTCAGCTCTGTCGGTCATAGTGCAAGTTAAAGTTATAAGTTTAACCGAAAGTCTCATTCTGATTCTTTAAAACAGGTTTTTCGGCTCAAAAAAACAATTTTTAGACCGTGGGTCTATTTTTCGTCAGTAGCCAGCACCATAAGTTTTAAAATAAGGTGTAAATCAAAGAAATCGATCAAGAATTGAGGAAAATCTGGCGTAGAAACCAAAAACAGGCTACAGAAATAATATATAAGGATAGTGTGATCTAAGAAGAAAGGACGGATACAAAGGAGGTGCGATAGGAGCGATCGCCCCTTCCTTGAGGGACCTTTCACCGTCATTTTTTTCCGAATTGAGGTCCTAAAACGAAAGTGTAGGTCGTCTTTGATATAATGTTAAGGAAAGCAATCGGATTCGAATCTCAATCTTGGAAAATTTTCAGAATTGAAGTTTCAAAACGGCAATTTTAGATGATCTTTAGTGATTTTAAGAGGAGGAGTTTGGAAGCCTTCCCCCGGGCATTTCTCATAATGTAAGCCAAAAAGACGCGATTGTAGGCATCTTATGTGTAGGCAGGAATGGGTTCAGTGACTTTTTCCTCTGATAATATTTCGGAACTGAATTCCGGAAAAACGTAATTTTAGGTGACATTCGATGATGTTAGAGGAAGTGGGTTTCATAACATTCCATTTGAATTATTATGAAACTGATTTTTAAAAAAACGCAATTTTAAAAATACTCTATCAATTGAAAGGGAAAGGAATAGATTCGGGGGAACCACCGTGGCTAAATCTCTATATTTTAGTTGTTTTAAGTAAAAATGATAAGGCACCGCCCCCCCTCTCCAAAGCAGGTGTAATCCAGATACGTAATAAGAGAGGAGGAAAAAAATCATCCCCTACTTGAAAATTTTCTGGATCCGTCCTTTTCTAAGAATAACCAAAATTTTTACTGATGGAGTAAAATAAGCATGACTTCTAAAGCTAATATTCATTCAAAATAGGATCCATTTAACTCAATGCAAAGTTTTGAACTGCCAACCAATTTATCCCAACACGTCTCAAATTCGGTTTTGAGATTGCTCTTCATCACCTGTGTCACGGTCTTCGTAAAAGGCTCCTCTCATTGCAGTTTTCAGTTTCCGGAACAGAAAACAAATTTGTGACTTCGATCACACTCCGTATTTGCCGGATCGATCAGCGTGTGAGCGTTTTCTGTTCCGAAACTGAAAAAGCTTTTTAAGACAGCCATTCCAGCAGCCGTGGTACAGGTGCTTAAGAGCATTTCCAAAACTGAATATAAAAAGTCGATGGATAAATTGGTTGACCGTTTAAAACGTTGTTTTAAGATAAATGGATTCAATTTTGAATAAATATTAGCTACAAAGGGGTCTCCATGGCTCTGTGGTATAAGCTTCATCTTCTAAGCTGGAGGTCGTGGGTTCGATTCCCGCTGGTGCCCTGGGTGTTACAGTACTGGCCAAATTATTAGACTAAGACTGTTTTAAAAGCAAATTCTTTATTGATTACATAACTATAGTCACATTAACGAACAGTGAAATAATTATCTAATATTTAGTATGCATTCCTTTGTTCTTGATGAGCATTTTAAGTCTTTTTGGCATACTTTTCACAAGGTTTACACCATTGCGTAACTTTTTGAAAAAGGTGGTACAAAATTGTTTATACTCACTATTATATATACTCACATTCACACTAATTACATAAAACTAACTTTAAATATAACAGAACACACTAATAAAAATAACTAGTGAACTGTTTAAGCTGATTGAGGTTATGTTCCTGGTAAGTAGATAAACAAAGAACATAAACAAAGCAGACAGTGCTGCCACCTTCAAATATTAAATTATGCTAAAGTAACGTAATAATCAGTGTACAGTTTGTACTGTATTTTAACAGTAAAATAAATAGTATTTTAGTACAAATTGTGTGCAAAAAAAAAAAAAAAACTCTTTAGTCTAATAATTTGGAGAGCACTGTATTTCCTTCTCTTGTGCTGTAAATCTTTCCTGTGTTTGTTAGGAGGCAAGGCGCGTAGTACGCAGTCCTCTATGTGTATAAAGCTGTATAGTTTCTGAATAAATAAATTAAAAAAAAAAATATGCTACGAAGCACATTACTCTGCTTATTTAATTCTATCACTAAAACGTTCGGTTTATTTATGATCACGCTGCGTAAGAATGAAGTTGCAGGTAGAAGTGTATTGTTTTGCTGTTTCATTTAATCTGTTTTTTTGCATTATTTTTTCCATCCGGTTGAACGTCGACCTAACACAGAATACAATTTAAAAAAATGTATTTTCTTATGAATCTTTCTTGTTCATACTGCTGCTACAGGAGTTTGTTTCTCGTTTAGAAATTCACTGTAAAATATTTAGTGTATAACCTTACTGCATAAAATTGGTGGCAGCACAGCTGCCTGCACTGCTCTGGAGTAACTCAACTGATATAACTGGTGTCCAGTAACACATCGCTTGTGGAAGGTTACACCATGGTAATGTAATTGTAGCGTAACGTCTCACTCATTTCTGCGTAATTTTACACCATGGTAATGTAACCATAGCGTAACGTCTCACTCATTTCTGCGTAAGGTTACACCATGGTAATGTAACTATAGCGTAACGACTCACTCATTTCTGTGTTAGGTTACATCAGAATTTTCTATATGATTACAGAGAAATTGCTTGAAAGGTTACATATTAGGAAAAATTAAGCTTTCATCTGAGTTTTTTGAACGCGGTACTCATTTCGTATTTTAAGTAGACTTACACTTCAAGTTAACTTTTCGATTGTTTAAATCATCTAGATATATAACCAAAAGTATTGGGACACTTTCAAAAATTCACATTTTAAAGGATTTCTCGAGAAATAAAATACTAATTGCTTTGTAACTTTTGTCACATAAAAGGTATGTTCTAGCTGTCATTTTCCATTGAAAGTTATATCACCCATGCATTTAGGGGATCAGCAACAAATTGCAAAAAACGAAAATGTTTTTTGATCATCGTTCATCGAAAATAGCTGATAATAAGCTGTAAATTTCAGAAATTAGGAACCTTACGATGTACAATCATTTTACGTACTTTCGAGAAAATATCACTGATATTCATGAAGATATAAGCATTTCTTTCAGAACTACAAACTTTATTTGATGGTTTTTGGCTCATAACGCAAAAAGGTTCCCAGCAAAGCTTACCAAACTTTCAGAAAACTTGACAGCACACAAGAAATGTATAATATTGAAATTTGAAATTAAAATGTTGAAAATTTAATGAAATATGAACGTTTAAGGCAATTCATTTTTCTCTGCTCATGTGCTAAAGATAGCAATTTATAACTTTCATAATCCAAAACCCAACTAGATTCTCCAACTCATAATAAAATTCCAGTTCAATATCTTAAAAATTCAAAAAGTTATCAGCGATATAATGAGCCGAATTTGAATAGATTTTGGATCGGCGACGACTTGTTAGGAGTCGTTCGAAAGTTTGCAAAATTTGCTTGCAATCGCTTAGTGTGATGCATGATAAAAACAGATTATTTGAGAACGATCCCTAACGAATACTGCTGATTCGTAGTCTGCCCAAGAGCTATTCAAACTCAGCTTATTAAAACGCTGATAGTTTTTTGAATTTTTAAAATACTGAACTGAAATTTTATTATGAGTTGAAAATTTAGTTGGGGTTCAGATTATGTAAGTTATAAATTGCTATCTTTCGCGCAGGAGCAGAGAAAATTATTTGATTTAAACGTTCATATTTCATTAAATTTTCAACATTTTAATTTCAAATTTTAATATTATACTTCTCTAGTGTGCTGTCAAGTTTTTTGAAACTTTGGTAAGCTTTGATGGGAACCTTTACGCGTTATGAGCCAAAAACCATCAAATAAAGTTTGTAGTTCTGAAAGAAATGCTTATATCTTCATGAATATCAGTGATATTTTCTCGAAAGTACGTAAAATGATTGTACATAGTAAAGTTCCTAATTTCCGAAATTTACAGCTTATCTTCAGCTATTTTCGATGAACGATGATCAAAAAACATTTTTGTTTTCCTCAATTTGTTGATGGTCTCCTAAATGCTGGGGTGATATAACTTTCAATGGAAAATGACAGCTAGAATTTTCCTTGGTTTGTCCTTGGTTTGTAACTTTTATGTGACAAAAGTTACAAACCAAGTTCGGCTGATTTTCATGAAATTTGGAACAAAGTTAGTTTGTAGCATGGGGTGTGCACCTCGAAGCGATTTTTCGAAAATTCGATGTGGTTCTTTTTCCATTCCAATTTTAAGAACAAAATTCATAAGACGGACATGTAAATTACGAAATTATCATAACGTGGAACCGCAACATGGGCACAAGCCAATTGGCGAGTTTATATGGTTTTATTTCAATTCTAACTTAGCACTTTTTTTTCCCAGCTTGTTCGCCGGACTATTGTAACGGAAAAGGACAATGCGTTGTTGTTAAAGGACGTCAGGAATGCAGGTAAAGAATTCTTAACATAGTTTACTTATATTCTTGATAGATTATTTTTTAATGTAAATGAAAAAATATATCAAGGATATTACAATGTTTATCAGACTCTGTCATCTTTTCTGCAGATGAAAAGACTATTTAGTTTTATGACTAACTGCTGACACAAACCTTACACACTCCTTTTGAAGCAATTAGTCTCGATTTTAGGACAACATTTTTCTTTTGTTTTACTAAACATTGTTTGAAAAAACAAGTGCAGCAGTTATGTAATTAACTAGAAAGTTTTCTGTTAAGATAAGTTGTCAGAAGAAAGATGCTCAATTTTCTAAATAAGAATGCAAGACTAAAAAGTAAAAACGGTTATCCTTGTTCATAGAAAACAATCTGTGAAAAAAATCAACAATTATATTATTTCTTTTAGGTGCCGCGGAAATTATGGTGGTTCTAGGTGCCAAGTTGATAATGAAGGTAAGAGCAATTTAGTTTTTAAACACTACGTTACTAAATTATTTTAACTACCAGTGTGAAGATAAACTCTGCACTTATAAGAGCTTATTCGCTTTCTGCTCGGTAATGGATATTCCAGACCGATGAACCCGAAATAAGAATGAAACTGCAACTGTTCAATATTGCTTTCAATGTTAAAATTTCTAGTTTTGTTGAATAGTTATAAAAGTACTACATGTTTATTTTATGGTAGAGTCAGACTATTTAATAGTTCCATTTTTCCTTAGAACTACTAAAGTATGTCTTTTTCATCAAAATTGAGCACAAATTCAGTGTTGCATTTTTCATTGAAAACATTTTCAACATTTTGCATTGCATACCCTACCAGTAGATGGATGTGTTTAATTTCCCTGACGCAATTGAATTTCAGATTTTCCATTCAAATAGAAAAGTAATTAGATACTGCCCTTCCCATATAAACAGTGGTTTATGTTATCCTGATATAAATAATGGTCAATGGCAGAGTAACGCTGACGTCATCAACAATGAAAATCGCGCCACGACATGATAAATTTGATATGTTTTGGTAATGTTTAACATGCAGGAAAAGGCTTTATTGTGACAAGGCTGAACTCGATCAGGTCACTTAACTGTTTTACCGGTAAGACTGTCATTTTAGGAGAATGAAGAAACGAAGAAGTGGTCAACAGTTAACGCTACATACTGGAGTTTAGGGTTAATCCACTGGAGCTAGGGTTAAAATTTCAACTATCAAAATGTCACCAAACAGGGAATTGCTTCGTTCAAATGTAGAAGCAATTTTTACCCGTCATATCTTGACGGACGATTTTCTAGTTAAACAATATTTCAAATTTCGGTACGCAAATATCAATGGGCAATTGGTCATTGTTTATGTTTTTAGTAACGCGAACTTAGTAGTTACATTTTAAATTTTTAAATAATACAGCGAACCGCTATACTGTACTGTCGTGGGTAGATAAAAGTAGTAATTGTAATTTTTTAACTTTTTAATGTTTTGTATTTTTATCATCTATTGTACCAGCTTGCTTATTTGGTTTCCGATGGGGGGTGGGGAGAGGAACGTATAATTCCAACATTTCCCTATCGTTAGTATTGAATCCGAAACGTGTTTTTTCAAATGCTATTTTGAAGACTCATTTCTGCAGGTACTGCTGTTTATCTGCCCACGGCAGTGTATTTTTAGTTCCGTTAAGCAATTGTTGATAAATTTCTTCCTTTTTTGGCTTTGACACTTAATTATGTAGTTTCCACCAAAATAGTGAGATGTTTTGCTGTAGCTCTAGTTTTGTTAAATAACTATCGATGTATACAGGGTGTTCCGTTTTAGCCTGCAAGACCTCTATCTTCGCAACCGTTAGTCTTAGATGTAAACTTCCAATTGTTAAAATGTTCAAAATCAGATGCAGAGCTAAGTTATTGAAAGTTTGAAGCAAAAATATAAATTAGTCAAAAAATACAAAACTTAACTTTTTATACGGGCCCTAGGTCCCCTAACTTATATTTAGAGAAATAATCTCCATTGAAAACGATTACGACACAAAACACTTGATATTTGTGCGACCAAAACTCAAGGAGATATTCCAGTTCAGAGTTTTAAGGGACCATACAGAAGATGAAATAGGAACTTATCGCCCTTTCAGAAGAATGACAGGTTGTCAAAGTAAAGAAAGAAAAAAAAACAAGATATATATATATTTTTTATTGCTATTCAAAAATAAATACAAATGTTATTTATGCCTTGATACGCAAAAACACACTGCAAAACCTCAAACAATTTGAAAAACGACACTCTATACACACATTTAATTTTAAACACTAGTTAACCGCTATATTCCCCCCCAAAAGGTGTTATGGACGGCGAGTGGAAAATAGTGATAGTCACAAAAAGCTGCCTTTCATAGCTCTGTGAATATTGGTCGTACTAATATCACACTTTTTGCGTTGAAATTATTTTTCAATGGAGATTATTACCCTAAATATAAGTTAGGGGACCTGGAGCATCACTATGTACAAGAAAACCTCATCAGTGGTAACCTTAAATAAGCGATGACGTACTAGAAAACGGCCGAGTCAAATCCTTATTTGGCTGTTTAGCGCTCTCAGCACTCGCCAACGCGAGCGCCAATCTCAAATTAAATTTCGAATTCTTTGCCATTTCACTAATGCTACTGTACAGCAGAGCTCACTCTGAATTTAGTAAAACTCCTTTTTATACTTAAAATAATTATGCAAATATAAAAGCATTTTAGTAGTATTACACTGTTACAGTAAATAAAAAAGAAATGAAAATCTTTGACATTGATGATTGTGAATGATGAAACTTATGTCGTCAAGGAAAGTAAACAAGGAAAAAATATTTCAGTCACAACTGACATTTTTCTAAATATTGCTTTCTGTTTCTCAAAATATTCATTTGATCACTTAGTGTTGCAGATAGTGACGCATGATTTACATAATTCCCATTTATATTTCCATATTTATGTAGAACGTATTTCATATTCAATTATTTTGTCAGAATACTTTATTGCGATAGCCATTGCGTTACTAAGTACGTGAACGCTTCTACGATAGTGGATGGGGAAATTTAAAGTTTGTCGTTCTTGTTTAAATATGAATCGATGATAGTAAGAATTTAAATTTTTCAATTATGTTTACTTCGTAATGATATTGATAATTAAGAAATTATATTTCGAATCTAATAAGACTCCTTAAAAATCATATGCATATGATACAATGAACTGAAAATTTTGATTACTGTAATCTTGTTATTCCCTGCATTCTTCTTTATATATTTGCTCAATTTAAAGTAAAAAAGAGCGTTAACTTTTGGTTTCTCCTCTGATCAATGTTAATATGTTTGGTGAATTAACTGTTCTCAAAATAATAGCTTTAGTATGTTAAGAGACATACACTAAAGTGATCTTCATGTGGAAATTTCTTCTGAATCAGCCTATTTCGGTTACGTGATGAAACCAGTGGCAGGGCTTTCTATGTAGGTTGTGGTGCCTGGGGCCCATATAAAAAGTTAAATTTGGTATTTTTTGACTCATTTTTATTATTACTTTAAACTTACAATACCGATACTCTGCATCTGATTTTGAACATTTTTGCAATTGGAAGTATGCACCTAGGACTAACGGTTGCGAAAATCGAGGTCTTGCAGGTTAAAGCAGAACAACCTGTATATGGTGCGACGGCCTTCTTTTACTCTGTCATACTCCCCCCCCCCTCTCTTGGAGGTGAAACATAAATGCACTTTATTAACACGCTTTTATTAGCTTCACCTGTATGTATGTATCTTGTAACGAATCTTGTAGCTCAAATTTCGCCCACTTCCTGCGATCGGATTCTTTTGAAATTTGGCACGCGACCTCAGACCCGATGACAATGCAATATTCTATAATCAAATTAATTAATTAACTCTTTTAATTGTTAGTTTTCTCCAATTTTAATCGATATTTTGGCATAAATCTAACAATGTGAAAAAGGAAAAATTTTAAAAAATGCATTAAAAATGCTCGTAAAAATTACTTAAAAATATCTACAAAAACCTTTAATTTTTCTGCATCAGACAAAATTTGTTTCAATGTTCCAAGGTAATTAGAACATGAAATATAATTGTTTTTAACTAATTTCATGCCAAAATTTAGGTGAGCCTTCAATTAAAAATTCATTGCTGATCAGACCATTGTTGAACAAAACTTTTATTCAAATGCATCTCAAATTTTCAAAGTAATATAAATATCATTTCCGCAAACATACATCGATGACTCACAGTTAGCTTCCCATCGGGGTGCCCTTGTCTTAACTTTAAGATATTATCTCGCACTCATTTTAAAAATAATTTCGTCGCCTGATAATTCTCCAACATAAGACTAAAAAACAGAAAAATAAAATAGTAGTTTAAAAAACTAAAAAAACACGCTTTCGTAGCAAAATGAACTAAAAAGTGAAAAATAATCTTTGAAGGATAGTAGTTGACCAATCATTTAATTTTAATGTAATACAAAAAAGCGTGGGGGCTTCTTATCAGTTGTCTTAAATTTCTTCCATTTGTTGTCCAAGCAAAAATGTAAATAGACAGCCCCCCACGCTTTTTTGTATTATATTAAAATTAAGTGATTGGTCAACTACTACCCTTCAAAGATTATTTTTCACTTTTTAGTTCATTTTGCTACGGAAGCGTGTTTTTTTTAGTTTTTTAAGCTATTATTTTATTTGAAAATCACCTCCTTTTATACAGCAAATAATAGTTAGAAATTAAGAGGTTGTGCATGACAAAGTTCTTCGACTTTAAATTCATTTATACAGAAATATCTAACGAAAACTCTATTATAAGCTTTTCTACAAATGTAAGGCAATAACCCTACCGTTTGTCTTCTTCGCGCTACTGAAAGTTACTGGACCATGAACGATCGGTGCAATGAAAATTTTTTATTCATGAAACTTTCGTGTTCACAAATCATTTTTCATGAGAAATATATTTGAAAGCAACTGCATTTATTAGAATTTATGCTCTTACATATTACTGTTCAGATCTGCTGAATAAAATTTTTTCAAGCGTGGTTTAATCTTTTATTTAAGCATAAAAATAAAAATTTTCCATAACTTTTTCTTCTAATTCACTTAATTATTTTTAAGAGTTTTCGGAAGAGAAATGGAAATAATAAAAGGAACAAAAATCGTTGGAGCTTTCATAATTGAATCTTTGATCGAATATTCAACGTTTGTATGTCGTGGTGTAAATTTATACGGTTTATCGATGTCTTACTGACTATAACACAGACATGAATGAAAGAACTGAGAAGATATATTTACTTAATTAATAAATTTATTAATTTATTTTATTTTATTTATTTATTTATTTATTTATTTGGCATGAAGGAACGCTTGAGGTTGAAGAATTTTATTTTTAAATTTGTCTAACCGAAGAATGTTACTGGTTAAATTTTCTCTCAATATAGAAAATAAAAATTCATACTTTGAAATTCTAAGTAACATTAATGACTCCTGTTTTAAGAAAGTTCAAAAAATCAAAAAACTAAAAACTCAAACTTAAATTACGTTATAATCTTGATTAATCGATTATAAATATTTTTTCTTGCAAGAGGTAGGTACTGCGCATTCTTTTCTGTTTTTTTTTTTTTGAACAATTACGAATTGCTAACTGTCTTCACTTAATTTAAGGGGTCACATTACATTCCAAACATTTTTTTTAAATTTGAGTAAATTTTAATTTTCTTTGAAATCATAACATGCATACTTATTTCGTAATCAATAATTTATTTTCAAAATTTTAAAATATTGCATACTTTTTAAAAAATTCAAACAATTTTAAGAAAATTTCAAATTTTAAAAATTCTTAAGGCTTTTTTTTTGTTTTTGCGCTAGTTAATTTTTTTTTTTTTTTTGCTAAATGATCACAATAATCATCTTTAAAAATCTGTGCATTCATTTGATTACTTGTTTATTAGAAAATTTTCTGTAATCAATCATGTAAAAAATCGTAATTTGTAAAAAAAAAAATGGTTTTAAAGGTATAATATGCTCTAAACATTTGAATAATTAACAAAATGCTTATCCAATGCACAGTTTTGTTAAATATATTATCCTAACTGCAAAAAGTATTACTTTAAAGCTCCTTAGGGATTCTACTAACATGAAACACACACACACACACACACACACACACAAATACGATCTTCGAGAAGACATGTACGCCGTCGATTTTCTGCATCTTGAAAATCCACTGACTGGAGCCAGGACCGAACCTGTGCCTTTGGGCGAGACCAGCGTCTAACCACTAACACCAATCTGTCGGCCTAACTAGCGCTTTTTTAATGTCTACAGTTTTCTTGCGGTTCATAGTAGCATTTGTTTTACTGCTAATGGGTCACTTTTAGGGTCTTTTTTTTTTTTTTTTTTGACAAAACAAACATTAATTTGTTCAAATCAAGAATGAATTTAGATACTTTAACTTCACGAGGTGTACAACTTTTGTAAGTAGAACTAGTAATAAGATACTTAAAACTGCGCTTTTCTTTTCTTGTTTTTCCATGCGAGCCTTTAGATGACACATTCTTCTTAAATAGACCGCCACCAACTTTTGAAATCAAGAATAATATCTGTTGTCACGTCTTTTATGTCCACTTCTGTGATTTGATGATTCTATCAGTGTGGTATATGTTTAGGGAGTGTACAGGTCCTAGTTTAGTTAGAAAACAAGACATCTCCAGGGTCTGGCATGCTTTAGAACTAAATAGAAATTTTAATGATAATTATTTTTTATAAATAGCAGAAAAATATTAATTTTTTTCAGGCTAAAAGTTTTTGTCTTCATGATTTAAAGTGGAAAGTAAAATAATCCCAGTTTTGTAAAAGAGTAAAAATGACTTGTTTTCGGACTCAACGGTTCAGTTTTTAATGATTTATTAAAAAGTTTTTTCAATCCTAATCTTTTGCTGGGCAATTCCACGAAAAGCGGTCCTGACCCACCAAAATTCTTTTTCACATAATATAGAAACAAACCTTATTTTTTCACAAAAAAATGTCTACACTTTTCAATTCTAGTATCAATTTTGAGTTTAGAATATTTTTATATTAGACTTTTACCTTAATTGATAATATTTCGACAAAGTAAAAAAAAAAGTATTGTCAGTGAAACAAATATAAGAGCCTTTTTTTTTTATTTTTTACTTAATCATCCTTTTTTTTTTTTTTTTGCGAAAAACTATCAAATATCATGAAAACAAATGCTATACTATATTTATGTAGCATTGTTTTTTAATAAAGACATTTGATAAGTTTTTAACCCCTTGAAATATGCAGTTCACTTTTTATTGGTCACACACGTAACGCAAAATGAACAAAAGTTTTTCTCCAAGGTGAAATAGGGGAACTAGAAGAAAAATATCTCACATCATAAATTAACTTGATACATAATACTTGTAACCAGACTTTAATCTTCAAACATTCAACAACATCTTCAACAACATTTCAACAACATCTTCAAACAAAATTTTTAACGATGGTTTTTGAAAGATGTCACACACGTAACGCTCCTAAATGGTTTTCATTATAAAACCATTTTTACGTACCTTTTTACGGAAAAAAGTACTTTACATAATGCAGCTAAAACTATTTTGTGCTGGCACTGAAACCAGGACTCAATGAGTGTTAAAAAATAATTAATAATAATAGTAATAATAAATAAATAATTAAATAAGTAAAAATTGTTTATTTCATACCCAAAGAGCAATTTAATATTTTTAGTATTCGCAATCTACAAGATCAAAAGTATAATGTTCTATTTCCTTAAACTGCATTAATATTTTTTGATAATTTTTGTTTTTTGAGAAGAAAAGTGAATAAGTTCTACAGATGATTCAAAACATTCCAAATAGACAATTAAACCACACAAGTATTAGAAGTTCGTGATAGTTTATAAGCTTGACATTACTATTTAATTCGAAAACAAATAAAAATTAATTTCACTTCATTCTTTGTTTTGTGAATATATCTTTTCAGTTTAAGTATTCACTGGCTGCATTGCCCGGCGTTGCACGGTCAGCCTCGAAAATGAGAATTGTGTCAAGGGACGCATTTTCAACAATCTGGCTTAAATAAAAGAAAAAAAATCGTGTAAAACTTTCAGTCAAAGAGCAGTTTTTTTAATAGAAATTTAAGTTCAGATGCCTTAGGCTTTTTTTAAATTCAAAAAATATTATCGTTAGTAATAGGTCTAACTATCCTGTTTCATGTATTTTCTGGCAAAAACCTCTAAGGGGGGGGGGTCGACTCCCCACAGGAAGGGCGAAAATACCCCTATGTGAATTCTTGAGCATCAAAAGACCTCTGTGCCGAATTTGGCAAAGATCCGATGTAAACTAAATTTGAATTTGGAAAATCCCCGTGGGGGGGGGGGGAGTCACCCCCGGAGGGGGGACAAAAAACTCCAGATGGGTTCCTGAGCTCCAAAGAACCTCAATTTGACAAAGATTCGACTCAAATGGATTTTTAAAAGGAAATCTTCCTCAACTACTGCTCGCGGTCACACACGTAACGTTAATAAAATACTTTTTATTGCTTTTGTATGAGCTTTAGAATACACACATATATATATATATATATATATATATATATATATATATATATATACACCAAGAATTCCATATATATATATATATATATATATATATATAATATATATATATATATATATATATATATATATATATATGGAATTCTTGGTATACTTAAACACATGTACAAAAAATACTGTTCATTTATTTTTCAAAACTTCACAGGAAAGTACAAAATAATATGAGGTACAGCTTGTTTTCAGATTTTCCGAGTCACACACATAACGCTGCATTTAAAATTCTATTTTTAAAAAAAATTGCATTTATCCTAGGAAAAAAACACTGCTTCACCTAAAATCTCTTACATATGTTCTGTAATTCCAATAGAAACTATTAAGAGATATTTTAAAAACATCTTATTAGTTTTTATTGTTTTTTGCAAAGAAATAGTGTCAAAAAGTCACACACGTAACGCTGGAATGGGCCTGTAAGTTGTAATCCAAACATTTTTTATTTCAGTCATTGGTGTTTCTGTTGGAGTATCTGTCATAGCCATCATTGTTATTGCGATTACAGCAGCTTGTCTTTATCTTTGGAAGTAAGTAAAAGTTTAAGTTAGTTTAAATTGCAACACATTTTATTTTATTATGTTCGTAGATCAACGGTAGGTTTAAGTCGAGAAAGAACGCAATTATTTGCGCAAATTCATCAATATTGGTTTAAAAGTTACAAGAAAATATACAAAAGTGCCATTCAAAATAGGGGAGGAAGAGGAAGGGACGTTCTAAACGCCCAGTAGTTAAGACTAATTCATTTCCATCTCTTAAAGTGTATCAAAAGACGGAAATTCATCGTTTCGATGTTTCTAGTGGCTTTTTGATTTATCAGAATACTTTTTAAACGCTGCTTCTGGCTCAAAAACGTGACATTTTTATGGTTTTGGGCCGAATGTTTGGAAATTTTCATTTTCAAAGCCATCCTAATTTTAATGTGCTTACTTGGGGAAAAAAAAAAGACATTTTCAAGCTTTTTTCTTCATTCGAAAAAAATCAATTTATGAAATTTAGAAAAAAGATTTGTATGCGTTCCTCCTCAAAGATTTAAAGATTTGTGTGGTAAAATTTAGCGCTGTGTAAAGTATAAAGGACAAATTATAAAGTTCTGCATATTTTTAAAATTTTCTTTTTTTTTTCTTTCTTTATTTTATTTTATTTTATTTATTTATTTATTTATTTTTTTTTTTTTGAGTGTTGTTAACGATATTAATATCCCCTCCCCCCTGGGGGAAGAAAAAGAAATATAGGGGTAAGGCACTCTGCTACGTTTATCTGCTTGCTGATATTTATTGAAAAAAAATATGTTCTGTCTGAAAGGGATAAATCCCTAGAAATGGTGCAGTCATTTGATTGACGAATAAGACGAAGAGACACACTTTTGATACCTATATTTTTCTCATCCCAACAACAATATATTTTAATTTGATATTGCAATCAGATTTTAAAATGTAATCGCATTGTATAAAATGAGGGAATAGTGGGATTTAATTAACTTGTTAGGTACAAAAATGTATGATATTTTCTAATGCATTAAAAATTCATTAAAAAATTAAAGGAATATTATTCCATAGTGAACCTAAAAGGAAAGTTATATAAAGGACATTGCGTTTCTTTTCCCGAAACAATGCACCACTGAAGTTTCTTAATTCAGTTGCAAATGTAGATAATTGTTGCTGGTTACAGTTGCAAATACGGTACTTTTTCGTTAGAGGTACGTCACTTGGCGCATAGTTTTTACTTTTAACGGTTTTAATTTAAAGTAAACTAAAAACGTCGTAATTGGGGACATTCAACATCTTTAATTTCTAAATTCAATGGTTGCCATATTCTTGTAGATATCGTCAATCACGTTGCCAAACTTTTAACGAAAACGTACCCCAATTACTTCTAAAAATGAGAGGTGGGGATGTTTCGTTTAAGAATTAAAATTTGTCACTTAGTGTTGCTAGAAGTGTGACTTACGAATGTTGACTTACAACTATTAGCATACCTGTGTTCCACAAAGTAATTTCCTGTTGTAATTAAATATTTGAAAACACAACTCTTTATCTTATTAGAATAAACCACCATCAGATGCTTCAATTAATAGTAAGTAAAAAAATATAACTTCCTTCTTGCCGAGGCATCAAAAACAAAATTCTTTTCTTAGCAATGTGCTTGGAATAGGAGAAACAGAAAAAGCTATTGGTTAAAAATCTTGTGATTAATGTGGCGGATAGGAAATAAAATAACTAAGACAGTTCAGTTTATGTTCGAGCCCTTCAAATGTGCCCCATATTGAAATATATCCTTCCCATATTGGAATATTGTAACATATCCTCTCCATATTGAAATATTGAAATATATCCTCTCCATATTGGAATATTGAAATATATTCTCCCCATATTGGGATATTGAACTATATCTTTTACATATTGGAATCAGTGGCGGATACAGCCGGCGGGCAGCCGGGCATTTGCCCGGTGGGCCAGTCATGCTTCGTGCCGACCAACTAACAGCAAAGTCTTTCGGACCTGTCTACTAACAGCAAAATAAATTTTGCGCGCATGTGTTTAGAATAACGCAAATTCGCAAAACACAGCCTCAGCTCATCTTTATGCATGGGCTAAAGCTTGCAAGCTTGCTGGTGGAGGGAGGCAGCGCGTCACCAAGGGGGGGGGGGATTTCTGAAATGGGGCTGCTCAGGGCCTGATTACTACACAGGCTGACTAGGTCTAGGTCTGGGTCCCATGTTCCTAAGTGATCCCAAATGTTTTAAAGAATTATGCATAGCATTGCAACGATATGAGAAATACATGTATTTTTTAAAAATAAAAAAATATGACTCTTTAATTGGGAAAAAACTTCTTTAAAGGGGGATTTTTAATCATTCTGCCAGTAACGAATTTACTTGGTCACGATTATGAGGGTGCCCAAAGGGGATTCATAAATGTACGTAAGTGATTTATACATAGTTGTGTGATTAGACAAAGAGGCCCCCAAAAGTGCTGTGCTTTAAAAATATAAATCAAACACTGCACAGTGTTCAGGGGGTCTCCAAATTAATATCGGCCTAGGGCCTAACTTTTAGTTAGTCGGACCCTGGGGCTGCCAATATGTTATTAGTGTTGTAATGAAAAATAAATGCATAAATTAAAAAAAAAAAAAAAAACAGGGAAACCTTAGCGGTCGTAGAAAATTAAAATACTTTTGGTCTCTTTGACGCTTTTATTTATAAATGACAATTCACAATTGCTATAAAATGCAACTTACAACAAGGACTGACGTGAGGTCATGTCAGCTTAGTTGGAGAATAGTTTGGAGGGGCCTGGCTCGGAATTGAACTCGTTCAGAGGGTAAAATATCTTAATGGTGAAAGGTGTAGAAGGGGGCCTGTGAAAAAATTGACATATGTCATTTTTTTTCCCTGATCCGCTTTTGCTCTCAGCGACCCTGTTTGTAACAATTGGAATAAAAGTGAATAAATATTTTTTTCCGTAAAATTATTTAAAAAATGCAATCTTAAAATACTATTGAGGAGTATGAAAGACTCTAGATTATTAAGATTATCAAATCAAAAGCCAAAGGCCGCCGAAATGTGAATTTCAAACATTTTGTGACGAAACATAAAGTATTTTGTATGCTGTACAAACTCACGGTTTCGGACCCCTCAGTTTAAAAAGAAAATAAGTTGATAAAAATCAATGTCGAAAGAATTCCGTAGTCCCCAGAACCCCCCCCCCCCTCCCCCGCCCTCCTAATATCATCGAAGATCGTGTAAAATTAAAATTTTCGGGCTGCAATTTTGAATAACTACATAAGAAAACAGCCAAATCCACTCCCACCATAACATGGAATTCCAGTTTCGAAAATTTGCTGGAGGAAAGTACTCGAACCTCTCCCATTTTCTTAACATTACCAAAGATGGTCTAAAAATGTGTTTTTAAATTAACAGTATCGAAAATTTTCCGAGAAAGCGCACCGTCCCCTCCTCTCTCTCGGCATCATCAATGAAGAACGTTTTAAATCTGGTTTTTAGTGCTTCAATTTCGAAAATTTTCCGGGGTGAATCTCCTGAAAACTCCTTCTCCTAACATCACTGAAGATCAGCAAAAATTTCGTTTTTGGAACTTAACTTTCGAGTAACTGCCAGTGCATTAGTCCTTACCAAAAAAGGCTTTTAAAACTTCAATTTAAAAATTTTCTGGTGGATGGCCTCGGAATCTATCTGGACTTAAAATCACCAAAGATCTTCTAAAACTGCGTTTTCAGAGCTAATACTTTTTTAAAAATTTCAGAGGAGAGCCCCCGGAACCGCTCTTCATACCATATACTCGAATATAATTTAAATATTCTGTTTTTGGATTTCCACTTCCGAAAAATTGCAGCAGGAGAAACCCTGAACCTACGCTCCCCAAACATCACCAAATATTGTCTAAAGATGAGTTATTAAGACTACAATTTTGAACATTTTCCGGGGGAGAGGCCCCCGGACCCCCCATTTCAAACTCAATGTTAATCTTTCCATTAAGTTTATATTGCTAGTACTTTAATGACTCCCAGAAGTCAGAAAGCAAAGTCCTCATATTTAAGGGATATCCCAATCGTTAAATAAAATTTAATATCGATAAGAGCTTTGGGGCCGCTACATCTCATAATGCCAGGGCCGGTTTTTTCAACCAATCCGCCACTGATTGGAATATTGAAATATATCCTCCCCATATTGAAATATTAAAATATATCCTCTCCATACTGGAATATTGAGATATATCCTCAGTTGGAATATTGAAATATATCCTCCCCAAATTGGAATGTTGAAATATAACCTCTGCGTATTGGAATATTGAAATATATCCTCCCCATATTGGGATATTGAACTATATCCTCTATATATTTGAATATTGAAATATATCCTCCCCATATTGGAATATTAAAATATATCCTCTCCATATTGGAATATTGAGATATACCCTCTGTTGGAATATTGAAATATATCCTCCCCAAATTGGAATGTTGAAATATAACCTCTCCATATTGGAATATTGAAATATATCCTCCCCATGTTAAAATGTGTACTCCTCGTATTGAAATATATAACCCCCATAATAACGAACACGTTCTTCTTCCTCTGTATAACAGCCGACGTTGGAAAAGGGCACATCAAAAATCAGAAGCAGCCAAACATGCCGCATATCGACTCCAGACAATGGCAGATCACGTCCGATGGGCTTCCACCACTCCACTCAGCAGCACATATGTAGTAAGTGTTCGATATAAGTTTAAATACATTGTCCAATCAGCTTCATGTGAATAATTTTGTGTTATAACTTTCTTTTTACTTTCTTCTTTGTCTAATATATAGAAGGAAGTATTGGTTTCGTGCAAATTTTCGAATTCCGAATTTTGACGAATTCGAACGTTTTGAGGTGTGATGAGTCCATTTCGACCATTTTTGGAAAATGTATGTGTGTGACCGGTTTTTTGTGGCCGCTCTACAGCAAAAACTACCGCATGAAATCAAACGAAATTTGGTACACTTATGTGCCCCTATGTGAACTTGTGTCCATTGGTTTTTGGCGCGAATTCCTCCAAGGGATGTGGAGCAATGGAACGTTTCTTGAGTAATGCATGCCTGCTATTCCCCAGGAAGTAACTGGCAGAATCAAAGAAAATTTGGTCCATATGTTGCCCTTAACGTGTACAGTTGTTGATTCAATTTTGGTATCAATAGCTCAAACAGGGGCTGAGCTATTGAACGTTTTTTGTCGTCATTTGTGTCTGCTATATCTCAAAAATAATGAACGGAATCAAGCAAAAATGTATCGACAAGTAGCCCTTAGAGGCTACAAGAGCTGATTTTGTTTTGGCTTCAAGAGCTGATAAGGAGGTGGTGCAATCGAACGTTCTTTCTTTTTCATTGCTAATGTTATATCTCAAAAAGTAATGCTACGTTCTAGATGAAATTAGGAATAAATCTGAACCTATATGTAAACAAGCGTTGGTTTAATTTTGGCGCCAATCGCTCCAATAGGTGCTGATTTTTTTTTCTTTGCGAATAAAAATAACTTTATTATTGCAACAATAAGAAATATAAATCGTAATAGACTGTCATCTGGGTATTTCTCGTGATTTTAATTGCATGGAAATGATCGGAAATATTATCTCGATTTAAAATTTTAACTGTTGCCTTCTTATGTTTGTTAAAAATAAAATTTATAGTTAATTCAAGAAAGGAAATTTAAAGAATTAACTATAAATAAAATTTATAGTTAATTCTTTGCTTTGCTTTTGCGATAATTCGGAAATTGAGACGGTTCTCGAGTTTTTTGTGTGCGTAATTTTATTTTTTCTGATAATATTGCTTTCTCCTCAAGCGTGGGGAGGGGTCAGAATTCATAAGAAATATATAGAAGAAAGTTTCGTGATGGCCACAGCCACAACATACTAGTTTTAATCAGGGTCTCAGTTTTGGTTACAGTTTGAAAACTATGTGCTACATTTTTGCAGTTTAGTTAAACAGTTTTTATTGATAAGCTGTAAGTTATCGTCCTTAATCCCTTAATCAAGAGCTAATAATAATAATAATAATAATAATAATAATAATAATAATAATAATAATAATAATAATAATAATAATAAAAAGAAACTACAAGCATATTCTGACCAGCCCAGTTTCTCGGTTTTGTCTCGGCAGTTTTGTCTTTGTTTCAGGCTCATCAATCTGGAATAGTCAATAACCGAGCTGAATAGGGCTCGACCGATGGCATTTTTTGGCCGATGCCGATTGTTGGCCGATTGTTCAAAGATGGCCGATGGCCGATGGCCAATTGTTTTCCTCCAAATGACCGATTGCCGATGGCCGATGCCGTTGACCTATGGCAAAAAAAAAAAAAAAATCAAACAGAAATAAACTGATAAGATTGTCAGGGATTTAAAGGATCATTGATTCATTTCACTTTACTTCCTTTCTACGAATAAAGAATTGTAATCACAAAAAAAAATCAGATTTCGACCTAATTTCTACTTTACTATCACCAAATTTATACTTCACAAGTTTTTTCGGCACATCTGTACATACATATGTACTTAAGAACATATAGATAACCAAATATCCATTTTGAACGCCTCCTCAGTTAATTATCGCAAATTCTCTTGTGATGTCGTCATGCGCGTAAACTTGCGTCACTCAAAAACGTTATGAAATAGTAAATTGAAAACTCATACGTACGTAGTATGATCTAAAAGTTCGAGGTCAAGTTGTATAAAACCTTACCATGAATAGTTCACATTACCGAAGCATATATCTATCTACAAAATAGTCACCTTGAACGATTATGCACTTCTGCCAACGTTCGTATAGCTTTTAGAAGCACTCCTGGAAGACATTTTTCGCAAATTCCTGTAAGGCCTCTTGCGCTGCTGCTTTAACTTCATCGTGGGGAAGAAGGCGACTTTCATGTTGAGGATGCACGGTTCGATTGGTCAATACTCTGATATGACAAACAAATAACATAACGTTTCGTCGGACTTAGCTCCGTGTGACTTTTACCTGTTCCCAGCAAAAAAACATTTGCATAGACGCCGCTTTTTTCTGTCAGAAGATGAAGCTGCATCATAGAAGGTAGCGAAAAATGGCTTCCAGGAGTTTTTCCAAAAGTTATATGACCACTGGCAGAAGTACATGGTCCCTTAAGGCGACCTTTTGAAGGTGGATGTGCTTCGGTAATGTGAACTATTCTGGGTAAGATTTTATACAGCTTGTCCCCGAACTTTTGCATCGTACTACGTACAATCTGTATAGGGTGTAGTTATGCTTCTCCTTTTTTGACTGCTGTATGATGAAAGAGAAAGAACAATAGCCAAAAAAAGAAGGAAGAAAATCAAAGAGACTGTTTGATAACCAATTGATTTGTTTTGTTTTTTTAATTGAGCATATAACTAAGATTTCAGTAATGTTGTAATAATGTATGGATTTAGGTACACTAAACATTGTTTAAAAAAATTAAATTACGTTGTTTAATCATTCAAAAAAAAAAAAAAAAATTAAGAACAGAACTATCAAACCGTCAACAAATTACTCAATTAAAGTGGAAAGATTGCACGTAGACATTTTTTAGTCATCAAATTAAACAAAAAAGGTAACAAATAAATTACAATGTTAAATCAAAATAGTAATATTTTTATACTTATTTAAAATGTATGCTCAGAAAAGTTTGCATTTTTCATAAAAGCTATAACAGTGACATACATTTTGCTGAAAAAAAAAATAGCCATGAAAAGAGCAAGGTTCTTAAAACGCAGGTACAATAAACAAACTCAATATTTACACCAAGTTAATAACTGAATACATATACTACTTGATCTGATGTTTGCACACATAGTATTGAACAATTTGATTGTTTAATCTTTTATGAAGCTTTACAAACAAGTTCAAATTAAATTTTTCAATTGAACAATAATTTTCTTAAATTTGAAAAATTGCATAATAGAAAATACTTGAAACTTTTCTATAAAAAACGAAAATAACTTATTCATTGATTTTATATAAATACATAAAAATTGTTACTTACAACAGAAAAAAAAATCAATCACTATTAATGATGCAAAAAAAATGGCAATTTACGAAATATAGGTGAAACAAGTATGAGAAATACGCAAAATGACATTTCTTGACCAAAATAAATAATCGCTAAATATTTAAGAAATGTTTGAAACGACGAGGTAGGGTTAGGGGGGTCATCCTCTGATTTTGGAGTAAATCACACTTCGGCCCCAACCTTTGCCTCATTTTTTTAGTACAGAACAGCTACCACCAACGCCTCGGAAGAGTTTATGAATCTACTTCAGCACTTCCGAAAAAAAAAAAAAAAAAAAAAAAAAAAATCAAAATCCCTTTGATTTCCGAATTATGTCACCATTCAAAACGTCTTTAATCAATTTCTTACATTAATGCCCTAAATTCTTTCTAAACAATAGAGAAAGTTTGAAAAAAAAATCTCCAATTTTATGAATGGTATTAGTTTTAAACAACTCAGAAGTACAACTGGAATTTAATTTCAGAAATTGAGGGAGTGAGAGGAGGAGCACGCAAGTGTTCTCGGAAATTCAAAAAATAGTCGTAAAAATAGAGTTCAAAATAATCATAAACATTGAGCAGAAAACTCTTTCAAAACTTGCACCCGAGTTTGTTTTGACGTGCAATGGCGGATTTAAAATATAGCAAATGTTGCAATTGCACGAGAGGCCCCATAACCATAGGGCCACCGAAGGAGTTACAAAAGTGCGAATGATAAATGTTTTACAACTTTTGTGATCCCCAAAATGTATTTCGACGGGCCCCAAACTTGTAACTCCGCCGAAGCGATACAGAAAAGACTGCATTACTGTGATTCATATTACAAATATCGAAAAATTAAAAATTACCGTCGGTTCAAGGGGAATCTAATAAAATGACACAAAAATCGGTTTCGCCATCTCATATTTGTTTCTATGGTCTCCAATTCGGCAATATATCACCAAATGATCGTCACTCGGAGACGCTATATTAGTTTTGCATTGAAATAAGTAATTAATAGCCACAAAAAATGAGTAAACAGGCTTTTCAGAACACCCGATCGAAAACAAAAAGGGAAGTGCACAACTGGAACGTCCGCAGACCCCACATACGAAACTTTAACCTTCTACAGATTATCATTTTTGAGTTATGACTTATGACAGATACATACGTACATCCTGCTGCAAGAAACAACGCAATAATTAACTTGTTTGGTACCTGAATGTAGTATTAAAAACTCTTCTAGGGATGACTAAAAATAGAAATTCATACTGAAATTTAAGTAAATAATTTTATATGAAAACAACAACTCCATTTACTTGGTATTAAAAAGTAAAACAGCAAAGGTCCTTTTTTTTTTTCAAAAACATCGGCCAATTCCATCGGCGTTTTGATGTTTTTTAAGGCCGATGGGCCGATGTTTCCCGCTAGTTAGCATCGGCCGCCGATGCCGATGCCGATGGCTAAATTGTTGAACCATCGGCGCCGATGCATCGGTCGAGTCCTAGAATGTATGTGTGGGAGGGGGTATGTGTATATGTGTGTAGGCATATGTGTTTATGTCTGTGTGCAGGCATGAATGTGTGGGTAGTTGTGTGTATATGTGGGTGTCTGTGTGTGTGTACGTGTTTGTGTGTGTAGATGTACGTGTGTGTATGTGTTTGTGTGCGTGTGTGTGTGTATGTATGCATGCGCGTGTGTGTAGGACATGGATGCAACCTGGAGACGGCTTTCGCTATAGGAGTAGCATCGTGAGGAGCCCGTCGACGGTGATGGCGCGGAGGGTGGCTGTGGGAAAAATCAAAAGACGCCAAGAACAGTCAAGTGAGAACAATAACAACAATTAACTTGTTTGGTACCTGAATGTAGTATTAAAAACTCTTCTAGGGATGACTAAAAATAGAAATTCATACTGAAATTTAAGTAAATAATTTTATATGAAAACAACAACTCCATTTACTTTGTATTAAAGTAAAACAGCAAAGGTCTTTTTTTTTTCAAAAACATCGGCCAATTCCATCGGCTTTTCGATGTTTTTTAAGGCCGATGGGCCGATGTTTCCCGCAAGTTAGCATCGGCCACCGATGCCGATGCCGATGGCTAAATTGTTGAACCATCGGCGCCGATGCCAGGCCGATGCATCGGTCGAGTCCTAGAGTTGAAGGTAGATGTGTAGAGGGGAAATGAAAGAAAGAGGAGGTTTTTTGGGGAACGTAATTAGCTGACGAATAATCGGCAGCTGTACTACATTTTTAATTTAAAGATTTCTTTTTAAAATAATTAAATACTTTCTCAACTTCGGTAAAAGAGAAAATAATTTATTTTGACTTGACTCAGAAATCAATGACTGTAAAACAAAGGTCCCCAGTTTAAACTGCAGTTGGTGTGCGGTGACCGGTGAAATTAAAAAAAAGGGGGTGGCAAAAATTTTAACTTCTGAAAGATCGCGATTTGGATGAAATTTGAAATATATTAGTGTACTTGATAAATTCTAGTTTCAAATTTTTAAGCTTTTGAAAAAGAAATTTTGCAAAATTTTGACTGAAGTAGCATCAAGGATTAAGGAAATGGCATACAAAATTGTGTTATATTTGCATTATTTCTCTCTTTTCTTCCTATGTAATCGCAGAGACTACGTTCCTGTAAAACTTGTTTTTTAACACGCTTATTAGTTTATTCTAGTTAACACGCTTTTATGAGCTTAACTTGTATGTTTGTGGGTAAGTTTGTGGGTCCAACTTTCCTTTGGACAAGTAGCCAGTGGCTTATTAAAATTACTTACAACGTAGAAATCAGAGTTGCGAAGTGTAACAATGTTTGCACATGAATTTACCAGAAAGCATTCAAAATGTCTGATGCAAATAATGCAATAGAATACTAAGATGCATTCCATTATAAAAAATAATAGTTTAAAAAACTAAAAAAACATGCTTTAGTAGCAAAATGAACTAAAAGGTTAAAATAATCGTTGGATGACAAATATAAAGTAATTGACCAAACACTTAATTTTACTGTAATAGAAAAAAATCGTGGGGGGCTGCCTATTTACAGTTTTGCATGGATAACAAGTGGAAGAACTTAACAACTGATAAGAAGCCCTTTACGTTTTTTTACAGTAAAATTAAGTGTTTGGTCAATTACTTTATATACCTGTCATCCAAAGATTATTTTTAACTTTTTAGTTCATTTTGTTATTAAAGCGTGTTTTTTTAGTTTTTTAAATATTATTTTTTACAAAGGCAGTCCTATTGCAAAGAAGTTAATCCACAGATCTTTCTTACGCTATTATTTTACATAAAACTAGGCTTGCCAGACGTCCCGGTTTGAATGGGACAGTCCCGGTTTTCAGACAAAATCGCGGTGTACCGGCCGGTTTACTTCACGTCCCGGAAAAAGATAAATTTGATTACATCTCAAGTAGCACAATTGGTTGGGAGATGGTTGGCCAATGGTGGAGCTTATGGTTGGCCAACGGTTGGCAACATCCGCTTTGGCAACCGTTACTCAACCAACCATTTGCCAACGAAGGGTCAACGCTCAACTATAGTGCCTAACAGTTTCCCAACCATGCTCCATCGAAAATATTCACGGTTAGCCCACCGATGCCCAGAAACTAAAGATTCCACTGTTGGACTGTTGTTATTTTTATTTTTATTCCTTATTATTTTTTTAATTCACCTTGTAGTGCTAAGGATAACAGGACAGTATCCCTTTAAGTTGGATGTAGAACATCCATTATTTCAGGGGGCCGAGGGTTTCTCCCTTGGGAAATTTTTTGAAAATAGATTTAAAAATCCGTATTTTGAGACCTTATACGGAGTAATTGAGACTACAAAAATATGAAGAAAAATAGGCGAAGAAGGTCTTTTAAAAGTTATGTATTCTTTAGCAAATCAAGATCAAACAAAATAAAAATTGCTTGCTCGACAAATCGTTGACATCAATCAACAGAGAGGAGAAAAGAGAAGCACATCGTCATAAAAGAGAAACACATCGTCATTTGCTCGTATCAGCTTTTAGTGTAGTTTGTTTTTGATCACTTCTCCAACATCCCCCCCCCCCCTTTTCATCAAATGCCCTACAGTACAAAAATTGTACAAAACGGTTTAAAAGAAACGGTGTAGAAATTCAGAAAATAAGAACGAAAGAGTAATATTCAAGCCATTTGGACAATTCATACTTTATTTTCTTGATAAGAGACAAAATTGAGGAACATTTCAAGGAATTTCAAAAACTTAAATAATTTTCAAAGACACTAGAACAGTTGAAATTATTTAAAGCACGTTTTTTGCACTTTTCAGAAGTGGATTACACAGTCTTACAAAATGATTATAACTTCGTAAGACACACCCGTTTTAAGTTAAAAATAAATACAGTGAAACCTGTGTAAGTTGACCACTTGCGGTGCAGTACTTTGGTGGTCAACTTAGACAGGTGGTCAACTTATAAAGGGGTATTTTTTTTTTTTTTTTTTTTTGTCATTTCTTGCACCATGTTTTCATTTTTTTGACTAATTGACATTTACTCTTTCTGTTCAACTCACTTTCATTGTTTAACATTACTTTGAAACAGAAATGTAAAATGTTATTCAAATATTTTTAGAGATAATTTTCCCAGAATGACGTATAATGTGTCATGCAATTTTAAAATTTCAGTAAATTGATAAAAAAAAATCTTATATCTTATTGTTTATGAAAAGTTACTTATTTGATATTAATAGTTCCTAAAAATTCATAGCTATTTAAAAATAACAAATTTTTCGCTTTATTTTTTTCTCATATACATTTATAACCATGATGAACTATTGTTCAACAAAATAATTCCTTATTGAAGTTTCGCGCATTTATTAGACCCAAGTTTTAGAATTTCCATATGTGTCAGCTAATTTTCTTTGGATTTCTCCCATTTCAATTAATTTTAATGTTTCATACTTTTTATCAATCTCAAGCTCAACTAACTTTCTTTTTGAAGGCATTTTATGTAAAACTATAACACAAAGAACAAGATGGACTTACATAGTTCAAAAAGGCAGTTGAAAATTAAAATTCCCTATCTCTTAATCCTTTGGACCAGAAATACTGCAATCCAAGTAACTTTACTCTTTAGTACAAAATATTGCAACTGGAAAAAATACTTTGTACTTTTCTACTGACACATGTTTTCATTGAGCAGAGAGTACAAAAGGCAATCTCAAATAGAAGAAAAGAAAAACAAGTTTGGAGAATAAAAGGGTTCTTAGTAGTTTTCCCATGTGGTTAAACTCACAAGGAGGTTTAGTTATGCTGCTGTTTTATTTAGTTGGTAAAATGCTGGTCTGGCATCGAAAATATTCTTAGAAAGCTATAAAATAAATAATAATATAAAATAAAATAATTTGCTACATTAAGTTTTAAAAAATAAACCAAGTGGTCAACTTTCAAAGGGTTTTTTACAATACTCCAAACCAAATTTGGTGTACATCAGTGGTCAAGATAGACAGGTGGTCAAGATAGAGAGGTGGTCAAGTTACAGAGGTTTTCCCTCATTATATAAGATAGGATAAATTCCGTTCCTGACAAAAGCGGTCAGCATAGACAGGTGTTCAACTTACAAAGGTGGTCAACTTTACAGGTTTTACTGTACAACGAAATATTTCTCAAAACAAATTTTTTTTTTCAATCACAACTAGTGCAGAAAATGAAATAGAGTAGAGTAAGTGTTTTTTTCTCATGCTTAAAATATTAACAATATGCAGTAGAAGTAAGATAAAAATAAGCAATAACAAAAGAACTTCCAAAATACTCAATTCGGTATTAAATAAATGGCAACACATATGGAACACATCAGTCACAAAAATTAATCTTGAAAAATGCTACAAAAACGCGAGACTCATGATTTTTGCATTTTTTACTCAGGATCAAGGAGTTGAATTTGGCACCTCTAGGTAACCAGATACTAGCCCAATCGGAAACTAGGGGCCCGGCCCTTGGAGTCCCCGGCTCGAAATCGGTGCAGTGTAAGTTTTATTAAGGTTTTAGAAGGAGGAGGGCAGGGGCGTGCACAGGGGGAAGAAGGGATACCTGTTGGCCCGGACCCGAGCCTGAACTGGGCCCAATATTTTTAAAACTAGGGTTGAAAATAGGGGTAAACAATATGGAGGGGGACCGTAAAAGTCTTTTGTGATGGGCCCCAAAATCTCTGTGCACGCCCCTGGAGGAGGGCAAGTCTACCAAACTGACAAGGGGCCTGCCTTGGCCCTGGACGGCTTTAAATTGAATTGGGAAAGAGAGCAGGAAGTCCTAATTAAGGGTCTAAATTTCAAGTTTGCTTTGCAGCTAATGAAAACTAGAATTGCTTTTTCTGCATTTCTTCAAATTTTCACTCGTTTACTAGGCACAGAATTAAGAATAAAAAAAACTTTGTTATTTTCCTTTTCTGACATTTGAAATAAAAAAAAATAAACTTTCTTCTGTTTTACAGTTTCTTCTGTTTCAGGGGGGGGGGCCTCGCCCCCCCCCTTTTCTGGATATGGCCCTATGATCAACCACCTCCCCACCGTGCTTGCTACTTGGCAAAGGACCTGAAAAGTCTAAGAATAATTAACTGAAGGATTATTTAAGATAACTACTTTGTCACTTGCAATATTAACTAGTAAAATTAATATCGATTTGCTTATGCCGATTTTTACAACAAGAATCATAAAAGACTTTCTACAAAAGGTATTAGCTAATGAAAAGACCAGGCAAATGTTGTTAAAATTTTTATTCCTCATTCAAAGTGTTTCTCCTAACTGTAGAAGCTTATGATAAAAATTTTAACATGCAGGAAATAAAATGTTTAAATTTATTCGATTTTGTAATTTATATCACTTTTGGTTTAGGTTCGCAAATAATTAGTATCCATTTTCTCATAGAGTTAAGAATGAATTATCATCTAAAACACTCTAAAAGCCAGCAAGGGTATCCTTCTGAATACTCGTGACGTTGGGGGGGGGGACTAGTGGCGCACCTATGGAGGGGGCTAAGGGACTTAAGCCCCTCCCAGAGATCAGATGAAACTCAGAAATGGCCATAACCTCCTTGACCACACCTAAAAGAATGTCTAAAACTGCGTCTTTTGGCCTATAATTTTGGGAATTTTACGAAATATTTGAAAATTACTCTTCTTAAAATACGACTGCTCTCTCTCTGTAAAACTCTTTTCCTAACAATCAATTTTTCTCCCCACAAAGAGGTCAGCCTCTTTCTTTAAAAAGAAAGTATTTGTTGCAGCTTTCTTCGTTCAATGTTTTTTCCTAATTTGAGCATAATTAAGTTGGTGTGTATCTTTTATGATTTATAAATTTAAACTGATTTTGTGGAAGTGGTTCGATAGATAGAGAGCGCACTAAGAACAGAACAGCGCAATTTCTTTTTCCCTAAATTTTTATAAAGTTGGTATATAATTAAAGTAAAAACTGCAATAAAACGAAATTTAAAAAAAAAATCTTCAAACATCTGGCAAAGGTTGAAAAAACAGTAATTTTGCTTCTCTATTCACGTATCAGAGTTCCTTTAAAAATTCTAGCCCCTCCCAGAAAAAAATTCCGAGTGCGCCACTGGGGGATACACTCCGGTGTCCCGGTTGAACATTTCAGAAATCTGGCAAGCCTGCTTAAAAGTAATTTCTCTTCAATAGTGCAAACATTTCTTGTGTGAAGAATGCAACCTAAAAGTATCATATTGATCTAGACTAGTTCTGATAGCTAAAATTTATCTAATAATGCATATATTTGTTAAATGAATTAATTTTTACAGTGTGTATCGAAATATATTTTCTGAAAACGGTTGCATGTATAAACGTAAATAAAGCGTTAATCATTGAATTTAGGGTGCAATATTGTGACTGATTTTATGATAGTTATACACAATATATATGTGTTTGATTCTCATTTTGAATTCAGTACATGTGTGTTCGGTATTGTTTTGTATCACAGCAGAAAAATTTGTTAATATTTTTATGTTTGAAACTTATGCAGCAACATTATAGCAAAAACTATAAAATTTGTTTTCAAGAAAATCAGAAAAGTTCAGTGTTTTTCGTTTTTAATATTACAGTTCTGAAACATAAAATATATTTAAAAATAATGACATAATTCTGAAATTTGTAAGCATTATTAAATATTTCGAAAGTGAAATCTTTTATTAAAAAAAAAAAGAAAACGTAAATAATATTTTAAAATGAGAATTATTACTTGATTATTTCTCCGAGGAAAACTCTTTTATTTTTAGTACAGATTAGAACAACACCATTTCAGAAAGAAAAAATGAAACGTTGTGCGACAGTTCTTTGTATTTTTCAAAATAAAACTGTAAATTGAGTTCCATTTGAAAATAATTTTACATTATGCTAAAATTTTGTAAAATTATTTTTAAAAATGTTATGTTCATTAACTGCAATTCGCTGCAGAAATCGACAAGAGATGGCGAGTACCAGCATATTATCTTGTTGCCTTGATGAAATCCTAAAAAAAACATCGTTACGAAACCACTTTTCACTTGCATAATTTCCTTCACTTAAATGAACGCCTAAATTTTAAATGTTATGAAAGACACTGGCACTAATGACACAAAAATTTATATTCTCAAACAAGAAAAAAAAATATTTCTACTTGAGTAAATTTGGAGATTTTTTTCTTCAAAATAATTTCCGCAACATGTACATAGCAAAATAGGACTAGTTTGTGGTAATCCAATACTATACTTATGCTCTGTTTGCAAGTGGAATAGTAAAAACGTTTTCTAAATTCAGAGTTCTTTGGGAGAAAAAAACAAATGTGTAAAAACTTTAAAATAAGACATTTTGAAAAAATTACTCCCATTGAATTGAAAAATATACTTCCGATTAAATTACATTAGGTTTAAAGCTCAAATTTCTCTAGAAATGTGTTTTGCTCATTGTTGTTAAAAAAACGTTTGTCCCAATTCCCCAAATCTGTGAATATCATAATTATAGTATGCATTTCTTGCTTCAACAGCGACTTAGTAGCTAAATCAGCTTTTTAATACTTTTTAAAATTAGTTTTATTTTTTTTCTACTTTTTTTTAAAATGCAGTCATGCAGTTGAATGACTTTGCCAGTTGCGTTGGATACTTAGCTTAAAAGCAGAATTTGATGTCTTTGAAAGTTATCTTATTTGCTAAACAGGTTGAACTTTTAATTTAGAATGGCTCAGCATAGTTGTCACTCTGCGGAAGAGTCAAAACCATCAAATTCGCAGAACGTAGGGAGGATAGTAAACGCGGTGAGCGAATCAAAATTCATCTTTCAACATTTGCTTATTAATGGGGATTTGGCCCGAATTTCCGGTCACAAATTTATTTCTCATTAATAACAAACGACGACGCTTCACGAAAGAAAACTTCTTTCGCCCACGCTTGATTATGGCAACCCTCGTTTTTGTTTTCAACCGACTTTGAAGGGGACTAGTCCAGGGACTACACTAATGCCAACAATCCTGAGCAACCTACATATTTTTTAATTTAACCATGATGAATTATGCTGCATATTTAACTAAGTATTAATTTCAATGCACATGAGCTTCAAATACACAAACTACAACGGTAAAGATAAATAAAGAGTTGTGTGCTTTGAAGTACACGTTATCCTCGGGCAGTTACTCCCTATATATATATATATATATATATATATATATATATATATATATATATATATATATATATATATATATATATATATATATATATATATATATATATATATATATATATATATATATATATCTTACTAATATTATATATGCGAAAGTTTGTCTGGATGTATGGATGTTTGTTACTCTTTCACGCAAAAACTACTGAACGGATTTTGATGAAACTTTACAATAATATAGCTTATGCATGAGAATAACACATAGGGTAGTTTTCGTCCCGATATGGGGGGCAAAACCCCCTTAGGGGGGCAATAAAACACAATTATCGTATAAATTCTCTAATATGGGGATGAAAAAATACCTGCACACATTTACATTACATGTCCATCGAAAGCTGTAATTCTTCTGCTGAAGATGGCACCTGTTCGAAATTTCTAACTAGAATAAAAAACGAGTTATGAGCTTTTTAGTTCCATGTTCGAAGGCTTTCCTCAACTCAATACAGTATTTAGTGTATCATCTCAACTCCCTGTCGATAGCGAAAATGGTTGTATTTTTGACTATCTTTGCTTTTCGTTACTGTTCAAGGCTTTTCTCAAGTCAAATCTTGAAGTAAGATTTTTTGCACAAGATTGGCAAATAATACATGGATTTGGCTGATTACTTTCCAGTTTAATGCAACTTTGTGGCAATTAATCTGTTTCTTATTTATTTATTAGTTTGTGTTGACTGTCTATTTAATCGATCAGCAGGAATCTAGCCAAACTTTTTTTGTGGAATCATTTCAATAGCTAAGGCATTTGGCATTTTTTTCAACTGTCGCAGTTTATGAAGCTAAAGAGTACGTAATACTGTTTCTCGGTTTTCACCATGTAACCAAATATCGCCATTTCTTTAATATTTCTTTCTTTAAATTTGTTAACACGTAAAATAATTCGCCAACTAAATCAAGCAAATCCATAAACAGCACAAAACTTCCATTAATTTGTCTTTGCGCACAATTTCAAACAATTGCCAAATTTTCACTATATATGTGATATCTCATCAAAAGCAACCCGGTTGTAAAAATTTCCCGCCAAGAAAACCTTTAACTTTTCTGCACAAAAAAGAATATCTTCATCCTAAACCCCCAAAACCCTCAGCCATAAAAAGTTACGATATCTAGTTTGCCCGCAAGTATCTGCTAACTATCATCCTCCCTCTTCTCCTCTTTCATCACACCTACTTCCATTAGAACCTCCTCCCACCTTCAACTCCTCAGAAATATGGATAGATACTTTAAATTGTTTATCTTGTTTGGCGGGAAACTTTTGCTCACCAACCACTTATATATATATATATATATATATATATATATATATATATATGATTATCGGTCCGGGTTTGGGAATTGTAAGTCAACTGTATCTTTAAATTGTTTACCTGAAAACATCTTATATATTTTGTTTCTTTTATAAAAAGTTAACACTTATCAATATTAATAAGCAATCTTTCTTCCTAGACTTTGCTTTCAGTACACCTCTAACAAGCGGTGTTTAAGCCGCAATTTATTTCGGCGCTTCACACAGGACGTGGAAAAATTTCCGCGTTTTCCTCATTTACGGAAATGTATTTCGTTCCGACTCATTTCCTCCCACTGATGCTTACATTTTTTTTTTCTCTCAATATAGCCATCCGAGTCAACGTTGCAATTAGCTCCGCCGCCTCTGACGTCATCGGCTAGCCAATTGTACGCCATATCCAATATACAGTCGTCCAGGCATCAGCAAAGGAACCATCTTTACGAGGATGATGCCAACCCTTATGGAAGAATTATCAGGACTTTGCAGAAGCATAACAGTTTGGTAAATATTTCACCACCATTCTAGTATTGCTGCTGAATGTGCATTAAAACTCAAAGATATCCTAAAGAGGCTGTCAATAAAAATGGTGTCACAATTTTCAAACAAATTTAACCCCCGCTTTCTCACAGTGTCACAATTCTCATTACCACCTCCCATCCCCTTGTCACATATCACACTGCGTTCCGTAAACATGTTGTTAGGGCGTGTCCAGTAACGATGTCACACTTTTTTCAACTGTTATGGACCTCCTCTCCTTTTTGTCACAAAGTGTCACACTTCACCATACCCCTCCCCTCTTTGTCACATGTCACGCTATTTTTTATTAACCTACTCTTTAGAAAAACAGTGATGTCCTATTTCTTGTTACCCCCTCCCTACCCTTTTTTTTAGCAAACTGTCATAATTTCACGAACCCCCTCCCCCCTGAAAGCGTTTCATCATTTGTGGACAATCCCTTAGACATAAATGTTTTCATTTCAACCATAATATGTGATGTCACACATTTTGGTGTCACTCTTACATCCTTCCTCCCCCTTGTTACTAACTTACAATTTTAAGAGCCTCCCCTCCCCTTCATCCTTAAAGCTTGACATCTTTTGTGTGCGATCCAAACGCTCCCTCTTTAGAGAATTCGATGTTTTTGATGTTATTGATGTTCAACTCTGCATTTTTAGCAACTTAAACTAAAACTTCATAAATTACAAGGGATTTATTTAATAGTTTGCCAAAATGGGAAGAGACTTTCATAAAAGGGCACACCCTTCTCCTAAATTCATTACATGTTCGAAATTTTATATTGATCTGGAAAAAATGTGGGGAAAAAAAGTTATCTAAGTCAGACTTTAGCATGTAATCACTTTGATAAAAATATTATTAAGTATATATAATATATATTTCTCAAAATTTATCTTCCTTCAAACTAAAGAAAGAAAAAAAAGCAAGATATTTCAAACCGATAGCAACGTAAAAGTTGCACAGATACCAATACTGATTCTTGTTTCGAGGCTGCAAGAAACCTCTTTTGTAATGCAAAAATAAATAGATAAACAAATAGAATCAATAAATAAATGACTCTCGACAAAAGTAGCGAAGAGAAAAAGTCTTCTAAATGCTGAATTCAATTATTTGACCCACTACTGCCCACCAGACTCGAAGGTCACATCAAATTTCATCAGTATACTTCTTTGTTAGAAGCGTTATTCCTGTGTTGACCAGTGTGACTTGAGTGGCATAATATAACTGCTTTAGATTGTTGGTACAAGCTAATATTTCAGTTACAGAGGAACAAACCTATTTTGAAATTATAAAATCCTTATATATTATTTCTGTAGCCTGTTTTTGGTTTCTACGCGAGATTTTCCTCAATTCTTGATCGATATCTTTGATTTACACCTTATTTTGAAGCTTATCGTGCAGGCTACTGACGAAAAATAGACCCACGGTCTAAAAACTGTTTTTTCGGGCAAAAAAACCTGTTTTAAAGAACCAGAATGAGGTTTTCGGTTAAATTTATAATTTTAACTTGCACTGTTACCGAAAGAGCTGAATAGCTTGATCGGCAGAGCGTACGACTGGTAACCAGGAGAATGCGTGTTCGGGCCCATGTCCGGACAATCTGCAACAAAAAAGTTAGAAAACTATCGCGCATTACCTGAACAATGATTAACAAATATGAGGGAATACATGAGATAGAAACGCTCCTACGTGGTATGAAAACTTGATGCAACACGAAGCACTAAAATGTAAGGTTTTTTTATTTTTATTTTTTTTTAAGCTTTGGTTCCGGTAAGAAAATTAAAGTATGTAAGCGAAAATATAAGTATCAGGTTTAAGATTTCAGACTACAATGGAATTGTTTTTTGTTCAGTAAAGTATAATAAATTGTATGTTGAAATATAGATTCTTCTAATGAGTTTTTGACTCTTTGTACAAATAAAAAAATACTACCTCAATTTAAAGGGTAATATATATATTTTTCTTCTTTTTGCAAAAAAAAAAAAAACAAATAGCGTATCACGTTTTTACTATATTTGAAAAGCTACGCTTAAAAAGGAACTTAGTTCAAATTATTTTGTATTTTAACCGTGCTGTAAAATGATGAACACGTGCTGCCATCTAATCCATAACGGTTCAAACAGCCTGTGATAAAAAGTTGTAAAAATTTTCAAAAATAAAAGTACTTCTCGGCAAGAAAAAAAAAATTTAAAATTAACCTGTGGGTTTTTTTTTTTTTTTTTTTTGGTAGAGCGTTCGGCTATAAACTATCTGAACTTCGGGCCAGTTCGGGCTGTCCGACATAATAACAAATTTACATTACTATTACGCATTACATGTACTTATAACAAACAACAGGTAACACACGTAATAAAATAAATGCAGTGGGAATGTTATTTGGTTTTTCGACTCCTTTATGCAGGCTACAGTTATCATTCAGATAAGTTGACTGCTAATCGAAGGGTGTTCTTCCCTTTTTTTTAAAGCTTTGACTCCGTCCAGACCACTGAGCAATGTAAGCATAAAAAAAAGTATTAGATATACCTCAAGAGAATCCTTTTTGTGCAGAAAAACATTTTCATTGTATGCTGAAATATAGATTTTTCTAATAGCAGTGTTCAAACTTTTGTGTAAATGAAAAAATACTACCCCAAATTAAAACTACGAGTTTCACCCAGTAAATCTTTAATTATTTATTCGAATACGATGTAAAACATTAAAATTATTATCAACTTAATTAGTAAGAAATCATTTTCTACTCCTCTGCTTTGGGCTGAAAAAAAAAACATTTTGTCTACGCTTGAAAAATTACACTTAAAAAACGTACTCAGTTCTACTGGTTTTGGGTTTGAATTTTAAGTGTTCGATTAAAAGAAAAACAAGTGCGGGCATTTAAGCCGTACAGGTTAAAGAAGGCTGCTATGGCAAATTGTTGAACATTCAAAAATAAAAATACTTATTTTTTCAATCGAATTTATTACTTCTCTAGAATGTTAGTTTCAATCGCTACGTGAGATCTTCCTCATTCTTTAATCAAATTTCATGTTTTACGAATAATTTTAAATCGTATCATGCTGGCTAATGACAAAACATAGACGCATGATCTTATTATATTTTTTTCGGAAAAAAGCTTTTTTACTGTGTTTTATTACGCATTCCTTTAATGAATAGCATTCGAAAAGGAAGGCGCAGTCGCTAGGTTTGTTGGAGCGTCGTACTGTTAATCAGAATGGCGCCAGATCGAATCCATGCCACTAAATATCTCTTTAATGTTTCTTTTTTTTTTCGTCAGATGCTCACATGGACAGGACTGTATTTGCCACAACCTGTTTTTTCACATGCAAAATTACTGATTTTTCACGTGTCACTCAGCCACACTTTTAAAGATATTTATATTTGCATTGAAAATACGTACAACCAAAAGGGGAGCGATGATCAAATTATCACAACGTTGTATTTAACGAGGTTTTGTTACTGATGTCTTCGAATTACATGCCTTCTCTTGTGCGCTTACTTTTTTCCATTTACTTTTTCGGTTTTTCTTCATAATATTCTTTCTTTGAAACTTTTAAAGAGCGAAATGCCTTATGAAACGATTCGAAGTACAGTGCGGAGTTCCGCACGGGTCGACTAGTGTTTCATATTGCTTAAAGCTTTTGCTCTTCATGTGTCAGTCCCCCATGCGGGGACATTATTTCTTTCACAAAGGGGGACTTGGAAACTTTTTTCACTCCTTAAGGGGACAGCAGCGGTAAAAAGGACGAAAATCACTGACTTACTTGATTCGATGCCACGCCGAGCATAACTGACAGAGGTCGCTATATTTCTTACTAATTTGTACCTTTCTCATGCTATTATACCATTGAGAAGGAATAGATGGAGAGAGTGCAACCCTACTATCCCGATACGGCAACAGTACCATGTGACTCTGGGAGCAATTTCGAGTTGACCGTAACCGCTGAAGAAGTTTTCATTAGCTGAAACCATGCATGATAACAACCTTTAACTGTAGAAGGAAAAAAATAGATTTATAGCAATAGTGCAGTATTCTAGCATTGTAAACTGCAAGGAAAAAGCCACACCAGAAGGTCCAGTAACTTTTCCCTAGCCTGTACGAATGTTTTTTACTTCTAAATAAAGAAAAAATAACATTTATATGCTTTTAACGAGTACATATTCCACAGTTGCCTATATTTTTTAAATTTTTGTACTTATTTCACCAGTAAAAGTTATAAAACATTGTATATCTTGAGTGCAAATAACATTTTAGTTCCATAAAAACACTTTTTACTTAACTAGTAATTATTTTAACTGCTCTTAAGCATTTTGTGTGCATTTGCTTTGTTGGCGAGTATCTTCTCGCCAAGCTCCTGTGAACAGAAGATGCGTAAGAATAAAGATTTGCTATTTTTGTACTTCAATTTAAATACTAGTATGCTTGCGTATGAAATCATTTCAAAACATTGATTACAATACATATGAATCCATAAATTTTCAGTCAATAACAGAGCACTTTAAACTATTTGTACATGCTCGTCAATTCAGGGAATAAGCATCAAAATACATGAAAAATGCAATTACATTATATTTTAAAATCCGGAAAGAAGTTGGGAGAGGGAGTTTGAATGATAGGCCTGTATTTGTATCCGTTATTTATTTATTTATTATTATACGGTAAAGGATTTGGAGCTAGAGTTGCTCTGATTTGTAGCCCCGACTTCATAATAAGCTCCGTCGCGTCGTCTGAAATATATTTAATGCCAAAAGAGCGATTGCGTGCCAAAACGCGACAACTTCTCAGCCAAACAAGTCACCTGACCTGGGAAACATTGGATCCCAAGCTTATTCCACTGAGACATTTGCTATGGCTCCCTCCATTAGTATTCCTTCTCAATGGCTATTACTTTTAATTACAACGATCTTTTTTCTGATTTTGTAACCATTTGCTTATTTCTTCATTCACCATATACACGTTAAGTTTCTTAATAATAGCTCGTTTCTTTGTGGAAGCACATATTTTTTTGTGACAGATCCAGAAACATGCAAATTTTTACCGAAAGTCAAAATTAATACAACCGAATCTATGCTTTTGAAGCATTTAACTTTTTTTCATTGGGTCCCATCATCAATTCTGCTGCTATCTATTTCCCGTATTTTACGTTTTTTAACCCAGTCCCTTGAGAAACGTAAAATTGAGGTTTCACTGTAATTGCATGAGGGATCATCGCATGCATGAGACTTGCATGAGCCTTATCCTCGTTTAGTGTTAAACGCATGCAGTCGAACATGCAACCCTATTGCAGTCTATTTAACGAACCATGAGTTTTCTTGATGTTAAAATTTATATTGATAGAAATAAACTTATTTTTAGAACCATTCTGGTGGTCTTCACTATGATTCGCTCAACTCCGAATGTGCTTCTTCTGACGAAATAGGCTTCCCATCGGTACCTAGTAACTCATTCGTCTATCATGGAACATTTCCTGACAGATCTTCACTCTACAGATAACAGAAGAGTCAAGTCGATATATTTCTCTGTGAATATTGAAAATACATAACTCTGATGAAAGATGGCAATTCCAAATGTATGTTTGGAGTGTATATAGTTTTAACATTTTTCTGTGTAGTTGATTTTTTTCCCCTTTTAGATAAACATGGGAAATGTTCAAATAGGGTACATTCGAAAACAGGCACCGGTCGCACCGCAAGCGGTCGAAACGGTTAAGTCCCTATACAGTAAAAACTCTCTAATGCGGACAATTTTTTTTGTCCGCAATAGAGAGGTGTCCGCAGGACAGGGGTTTAATAATATTATTTGCCTTGGAATCGAGGAATTAAAAATTGTCCGCATAAGAGGGGCGTCCGCATTTGAGGAGTGTCCGTTAGAAGGGGTTTTACTGTATTTGAAAACGCATTGGGACTCGATCGTTTCCGCACGCTTGCGGTCGCGCCGATGTGACCGGTGCCTATTTACGAATGTAGTCATAGAGTAATCGGTTAAGCAATAGCTAACCAGGCACGTTCTAATCAACACCCCCTTGATACTAAATGCCGATCGCATTGGCCTCAAAAAGTGGTCTTCCGTTAACGCCCGTGTATGTTTCCAGTACGAACGACAGCATTACCTAATGGCAATCCGAAAAACGCGTTGCTGTGGCGAAGGATCCAAACAATTCAAATCTAATTGCCGATTGGTTGACTTCAACATTTATATATAGAAATGAGGGCCGTGGTAGCCTGATCGGTAGGGCATTGGACTCGGGGCCGGAGGGGCTCGGGTTCGATCCCCGCTGGTCGAAGACCCACCGTCGTCATTAAAGGGGACTGGGCGACGTTAAATATGCTCGTGGTCTCAATGTCCTCCAAGTGAAACGATACCTCTGGGCGTGCTAGTACCAGGTAGCTATTAGCTCTTGGACTAGTTCTAAATTCTCATTAACTGTTCGATCCGGTGATGGTGCTGCCATCTATCGGTATATAAAATAATGGAGGCAAGGCACTAGTATGCAGACCTCGACATAAAATACAGTTGAAGTCAGTTGTGACTCTTGAATAGAAATATATAGAAATGTACCAATTGTTTTCTTTGCTATTAATTTATACCTTCGATAGATGTCATTAGCCTCCGTACCAGAATTTACTTATCCTCGTTCCCTCGATTTGATTTCATTTTTGCTCTATGTTAAAGGTGAGAAAGAGACATGCATTTAATATCAAGAGGACGTTGGTTCTAATAGAGCCATCGGTTGATGAAAACTAATGAACACATCCTACGGACACTTACCATGACGTCATCAAATCAACCAACTGGTGCAACCGGTTACTCTATTCGAACATACCCCTGGTGTTCCCGTCCTTCGATTTTTTTTTCAAAGGCATTAAATGCTGTTACCGCGCAGTACAAGCTGGGAACGTGATGGTTGGTAGATAGGTTGGCCTGTGTAGTATACGTATATGCGCCAATTTTAATAACTGGTTTCATATACTGATATAAAACTGATTTTAAAGATATGTACCTTTTAGCTTCGGGTATGTAATTAGAATATTACAAAATCTTCATGTTTTTAAATTGTACAGATAGAAGTAAACGATACGGTAATATTAAAGAAAGCCACTATTCGAGATGATAGTTAAAAAAGTGACATTATTTTCATGAAGAGGTTAACTTTTTCATACCTTCAAAACAAGTTTCAATCAAAATTTCTTTTTTCTAACAGTTTCTATTCAAGCAGTAAATTATGTGTGGTGAGTTAAATTTGAAAAAAAAAAAAAAAAAACACCTCCTTGGCATTATATAGATTTTAGAAAAATAGGTAATTTAAATGTCATTACTAGTGTTCTTTGGTTTTTTGCTCCAAATTAAACAAATAAAAATTCTAGGACCACTTTTAAAATGTAATTTTACTTCTTGAAAAAAAAAGCTATAAGACCAGGAAAAAATAATAAGTGTGGCAATGTCTAGAGAATTTTCTTTCTAAATGAAATAAACTTCATTGAAAGAATTTAATGTTTTTTGCAATCGAAAAAAATTTCAGGCGATAGAGCTAAAGTGGTTTGTTCCTTATTTAAATGCATATGCAAAATACATGGAAAACAATAACTACATGTACATCGTAAGAATTTTTTGCTATATTTATTGACTGTTTTGTATAGATAAACATTTTTGATAATGATTTCGAATTTTGTGATATAGTATTTTATCACGTCTGTGTTAATTATTCATTGTTTGTAATTTATAATGATTATTATGTCTGTGTAATAAACTTTGCATGAAATGAAACAGCTTTTTCCTTTTATGTATAATAAAGTACTTTTTTAAAAGTGTACTTGTCAGTTATTAGAAAGCTTAAAACTTTCAGAAAATCTGGGAGAAATAAAGATGATTGGGAATCACACTACAATACTAGGTCAAAATAATAAAATACTATGTCAGATGCTTTGTGCATGCAATATATGGCGTTTATGTAGAAATCAACAGTACATAATTTTACTACAGTGAAACCTGTGTAAGTTGATCACTTGCGGTGTACTAATTTAGTGGTCAATTTAAACAGGTGGTCAACTTATAGAGGTTGATTTATATGATACAGATGTAATTATGTCATTTTGTGCCTGAAAATAGCGGTCAACTTACAAAGGTGGTCAACTTAACAGGTTTTACTGTATTAAGATTTTTAAATTCCTTATAATAACTTGTCTCAGGGCCATTTCACATAACTTTGTCTAAATGTAGAGTCCGCAACATGACACTTTTTTAATACGCTTTTATTAGCTTCACTTGTATGTTTGTGAGTAACTTTCCTTTGGACTAAGAACTAGTGGCTTATTACTGTTAGTACATTCCACCACTTTATGAGCGTTCGTAGCCGAGCAGTCTAAGGCGCGGATCTTCGCTGACGTCCACCTCCGGGAATTATTGGGCGTGCGTTCTACCGAAATTAAATTTCTAATCTTGCAACTCAATTTTCGCCCACTTTTGTGATCGGATTCTTTTAAAATTTGGAATGCAACCTCAGACCCGATGACATTGCAATATTATATAATTAATTTAATTTATTAACGAAGAGTTATTAGTTTATTCTAATTAACAAGTTTTTATTAGCTTAACTTGTATGTTTGTGGGTCCAACTTTCCTTTGGACAAATCGCCAGTGGCTTATTAGAGTTACTTACAACGTTACAACGTACAAATCATAGCTGCGGAGTGTAACAATATTTGCACATGAATTTACCAGAAAGCATTCAAAATGTGATGCAAATAATGCAATAGAATACTAAGATACATTCCATTATAATAAAATAATAGTTTAAAAATCTAAAAAAAAACACGCTTTTTTAGCAAAATGAACTAAAAAGTAAAAAATAAAATAATAGTTTAAAAAACTGAAGAAACACACTTTAGAAGCAAAATGAACTAAAAACTTAAAAATAATCTTTGGATGACAAGTATAAAAAGTAATTGATCAAACACTTAATTTTACTCTAGTAGAAAAACAGCGTGGGGGCTTATTAGTTGTCTTAAATTTCTTCCACTTGTTATCCATGCAAAAATGCAAATAGGCATCCCCCCACGCTTTATTTTTATTACAGTAAAATTAAATGTTTGGACAATTACTTTATATACTTGTCATCCAAAGATTATTTTTAACTTTTTAGTCTAACTTTTTACTCTATCAAAGTATATTGGTGCGTTCGTAAATTTTAAGAGTAACATAAAGCAAATGAGAGTTGGATCCCGAGTGGTGACTAGTTTTAAGTTGAAAGGGAATTTAATATTTCTGAAAGGTAGTACCCAAACGGCGTTCCGGCAACAATACACCCTATTCGTGTATTTATACTGGATTACCCAGCCAGTATAATGTTTTTATTTTTTGTAATGAAGTTTCCGAGCTGCGTTCTGGCACCAATTTACCCCTGCTACGTATATTTACATTGGATTATCCCGTCTGTGTAACTTTTTTATTTTTTGTTTTATAATATAATGCGTAATATAAAATTTTGCTTGGCAGATTTCTGAAATGTTCAACTGGGGCACCGGAACGCACCCCCCCCCCCTCCGCGTCGCAGGTATTCAAATTCAAAGGGGTACACACCCTCGGCTGGTTTTTAGTGTTTTAGAGGGCAGTTCATTCTTAATGCTATGAATAAATGATTACTAATTATAAACCAAAGCCAGGGGTAATAATAAATAACACAAACAGATAAATTTAAACTTAATTTCTTATTGTTAATGCTAGAAAATCGCCCGTCCAGGTATGGCGGGTGAAAATTGCTTCTACATTTGAACGAAACCATTGCCTGTTGGTGATATTTTGATAGTTAAAATTGTAACTCTATAACTCTCCAGTGGTTTAACCCTATAAACTCCAGTGACAAATTAGGCGATTTTTTTTAAAAAAAATCTGTTTTAATTTGGCCACTGTTGGTGATATTTAGAGAGTAAACCATTGAATCATATTAAAATTGCCATTAATGGGGAAATGACATTAAATAGGAGTAAAAGGAAGTCATGTGATGCACACATCACCTCGTTTTTTTTATAACTTAATAGTGTACAAGGGCGCCCATATAGGGGGGTCAAGGGAGGCTCGATTCCCTCCCCTTGGAAATTAGAACTTCCTTGCTTTTAACACTTTTTTCTCTGCAAAAATATAAAAATATTTCTTCTCCAGCCATTAATGAATAAATAATTAAAAATGTTAAATTTTAATGACTTCAATTTGTCCTGAAATCTGCCTCCATGGGGAAAATATCCTGCTAAACCATGGTTAAAATTTCTGATCTCCCCCTCCCCTTACAATTTTGCATATGGACGCCCGTGGTATTGGAATGTCTGATGACACAAATATGCGAGTAAAACTGCATTTAAACTGTTCAACAAGCTTGTATAATGCAGCTCCGTTTACAATTTAAATTGCACAAACAAATACAAGTAAGAAGTTCATTTTTTGTCGAAGAGTAAAATTATTACAGCGTTGTTTACTACATTCTCGTTTTGGGTCACTAACTACACAATTGAAACATTAACTCAGAGCGAAATGTTCGAGAACATATAATACTTTTCTTAAGTAAAATTAGGAATGGCTATTTTGTGCTGATAATAAACACATATTATTGCAATTCTTTGTCGTGAAAAGAGTTACAATTGATTGGACTTCGAGGATGAAAACGGAGAAGATAAACAACTAATCATCCATGGGCGGAGAAAGAAAAATAATGTTAAGTACATAAAGGGGTTTTTATTATCTTGGTTGAAACACTTTGGCCTAAACCGGCTTTGGGAATTTCTAGTCCATTAGCATTCGCTATATCTAGGCTAGCCAGACGTCCTGATTTTCAGACAAAATCCCGGTGTCCCGATCGGTTTACTTCACGTCCCGGAAAAAGATAAATTTTATTACAGATGACCAAAAAAGTCTACAAATAACGTACTGTGAAGGATTATTTAGGATAACCATATTTTTATTAGAAACATTAACTTGTGAAACTAATATCAGATTAGCTTTCGAAGATTTTTACAAGATTAAAACCAAAAATACTTTCTAAAAAAGTCCTAGTGAATGAAATATTGCTCAAACTTTTATTCCCCATCCAAATTGTTTCTTCTTACTAAAGTAAATTATAAATATTAACGCGTAAGAAATAAAATGTTTAAATTTATCTGCTGGGGTCATCCATAACTACCCCAGGTTTAGTTCATAATTGGTAGCCATTTATTCATAGCATTAAGAATGAAATACTTTTGATAACACTACTAAAAATCAGCTAGGGGTGTGTACTTTTTTAAATACTGGCCACGTTGGGGGGGGGGGGGGTGTCATTCCGGTGTCCCGGTTGAACATTTCAAAAACTGGCAAGCCTAACTTTATTCCTTTTTAGCCTACTTTCCCAGTAAAAGTCAAAAAAGAAGAAAAAAGCATGAAAGAAGGCTTAATGCATCTTAAAAATATCGCGAAAAACAAAAACAAAGTCAAAAATGAGTAAAATAATGAAATAAATATCGAAAAATTAAAAATTGGAAAGTAGGGTATAGAGATGGGGAAAAATGTCTGTCCGTCTGTCCCCCCCCCCCTAATAACTTTTGAATAAATTGTCCGATTCGAACAAACTTTTTTTGTTCGAAAGATCTCGACAAGAACACCTCATTCCCATGCTTCACTTTTTGATTTGAACTATTTTTTGTTCAATTTTGAACAGTTCAAAAAAACTTAACATTAGCGCCTACGGGGAAATTCAAGGCAATTCCGAACTGTGAGGCGAATTTGCTTCAAACAAACTTGGTAGGAAAAAGCGTTTGATGAAAAACTTGTATATAAAATATCTTTTTGATTTGAACAATTTTCCGTTCAATTTTGGACAGTTCAAATCCCTTAACATTAGCGCCAACGGGGAACTGAAAATCAATGTAGATTCCGTACTTGAAGGCGGATTTACTTCAAACAAATTTTGTTGGAAATAGCTCTTGACGCAAAACTCCAGACTCCAACTCCGAGAATTTAGGCACACCTGACTCCGGCTTCGACTCCTGTGCCCGACAATTAATCGGACTCAGACTCCCCGATTTCGACTCTGACTTCGTAGCTTTGGCAAAAATTTATACATGGAGGACAAATGACTGACTCCGACTCTTGGATATTCGACTCCGACTCCTTTATCTCAAAATGAGATTGACTCCAACTCCGACTCCGCAGCTATGATTTTAACTGTGAAATAATTATTGTTGATATGACTTGTTTTTATTTTCACGCTAAAGTTTTAATGTAGGTATTCAGTTTTTGGCGAATTCGGAACTCCAGCGCTCGAATACGCTACCTTGCGGTGATTTACAAAACTGCCGATGGAACTAAAACATTGCCACGTTGCGTTCCACGTGTGTCTGTTGACGTAAACACAGGCAGTTTGTTCTGAGTATTTATTAACGCAATCGATGTGTCTTAGTTTGCTTTCAGCTACAGAAATTAATTCGTCCCTTAGTACTATTCTCGAGCTTCTCAAAATAATGTTAGTTTTCCTTATTTCTTTCAAAAAAGTATTAAATGGTGGAAGCGTAAACAAGAAAACTCTGGATTAACAAAATTGGATAACGTTATACCAGGTAAAATGTTTTATTGTTTTGTATGAATTTGTAAGAATATGAGTTTTTTTAATCTTAAATTAATTTAACTAATCATATTTTACAGCAGCATTTAGTTGGAATGGACAGTATGCAAAATATTTTCTTGAATTTATTATCGTAGAACAAAATGAAAAATGTTTATCCGAGAAAGAATTTACTTTATTCCTTTTATTCTCAGCTGAAAGGTTTCGCCAAATTTGTTTAGGGTTATAATTTTAGTATTGTGCGAGCAAAGTAGCCTTGGCAAGATTTCGCGTTTTTAGTTAAACCATTTTTAATTTTTATCATGAGTGGAATAAAATGATACTAAGATTACAGAATTCGATAAGTAAAAAGAAATAATGATCAATCAACTGAAAAGAAAACTGAAAACACCATATATAAATTGTGAGTACACATTTTATTTATTTTGTTCTGAGTGAATTTGAATAAATATCAGTTTTTCAATTTGATGAAAAAAAAAAAAAAAAAAAGAACTTAACAACATTGACTTGACACTTTTCCTTAACCTAATTCCACATAAATGATTTAAATAACCGTTGTTACTACAGTATCCTACTGAAATTGACAGTATGCAAATAAATTTTCTTGAAAATATTTATCGCAGAACAGATTGAAAAATCCAGAAAGAACGTTAAGAATTTGAACAATAAAAAATAAAAGTTCGCCAAAAATCTGTTTATAGGGTTATGGTTTTAAAATTGTGTGAAAGAATAATGTATCTTGACAAGATTTCGCATATCAGGTAAATCATTTCCATGACGAATGAATTAAATGCATGATTTCTTTGGATATCCAATCATATAGTCATAGAAATAAATTATCTAGTGTTAAACGTTACTCTTGACAGTCTGCCACGTATGTGCACTATGTGACAAAAATGTCAACAAATGCCGGAAATGTCACGAAACTGAACTTAATATGTACTAATGTATAGAAAAAACGGTACAAAATGAAAATGCCGTTCGAAGCGAACCAAAAATTTATGAATTCCGAATTCAACATCGTGAAAATGGCTGCTTCGGAACAACTTACTGTGTGTTCTGCATTAATTGTTTACTTTCGTAATACTTTTTGGTTTCTAATCTCTATATAGGTCAGAATAACCAAAAGACTTTGAAAAATCTTTTCAAATGAATAAAGCGAAAAAATCATACATAACAACAAAAATCACAACACTTTTAGCATTTTCTTCGTTACCACATGCGTTTGTTTTAGTTTTTAAGTCGGCCATTAGACAGTGACTGCAGTGCCCCCTATAGTTCGTTGGAGTTGCGAATAAACTCGAAGTCATTTATGTTTCTACCATAGACTAATAATAAGAGTAGACCGAGCTTTCTCATTCTTGCTGATAAAGAAAATTGGTTCATAGATGTATCATGTGACTAGTGGAAGGGCTTGGCGAAGACTTTGGCAGCATGGTTGCTAGATGGCAGCATTATCTACAGTTTGGCACTCGACATGTATTTTAAGACAATGTGTTTTCATTAAAAAAAAAACTTCCAGGTGCAGAGACTGAACTGTTTTTCTTTTAGTTATGCATTATTTTGACATTAGTAATAGTTTTTGATCAGTTTTCGGTAACTTTTATTTCATTTGGAGCTGTCAGCGTTGGCGTGAACGAAATGGCGTAAACGTTTTGCGTTAACGCAGAAATGTACTAATCGGTATCTTAAATTGAAACTGTAGGTAAAAATCTTACCGTTTGCTGATTCTTCTTGGTCGCTTGCATCCTTTATTGCTTAGAGAGTTATTGAAATTGACTAAAGAAAATGCACAATACTATCTAAACGAAAAACTCACTATATTAACAAAATATTTACAACTTAGAATAACAAATTTACAAATCGGACTCCATAAAAGATCATTCTTCCGTGTTCCATCAATTCTATTTATTTTATTTCGCACTGGCGTTGATCGTCTGCTACGATTAACGCCCGCTGTTGCTAGGATATCCACCAGTCACATGGTTTGGTTTATGAGCAGCAAAAGGGTTGCCATAGCTCGGTCTACTCTTATTATTAGTCTATGGTTTCTACATAAAAATATGCGCAGACGATTTTTTTTTTGACAATGAAAATTATTTCTTTAAGTTGACATTTTGTTGTTTTTATTTATTTTGGTAAGTGCATTAATTAATTTAAAAAATTATTTTTGGCAACAGGGGAAAAAGAAACGATTTTTTATATGATGTATTAATTTTAATTATTATTTTTTCGTTTTGAAAGCTGTTAAAGAATTTTTTTAATGGAAAAAAGTGCATCAGCTGCTTTGTTTAAAAGGTGCTGCTAATTTATTTGTTCGGTGTTTTTTTTTTTTCTTTTTTTTTACGCATCTAACTTTTTTAGATGAGTGAGGAATATTTTACTCCTAGAAATTAGCTTAAAATATTTAAAAAATATGTTTGAAAAATTTGCGATTTTATCTATTTTTGAGAATATTGATCAGGTACTAGAAAGTAGTATGGGTATACGGGAAAGTAGGCTCGTTTAGTTCTAGACGGAACTTCTTGTTTTCTTTTGTGAAGTCGTCGTTTTAAAAATGAAGCTGAACATATTTTATGAAAACGCATGCAAAAACTCTTATTTTATTTGGTTCAAGATTAAAAACTAGAAACGAAGACCTGGCACAAATTTCAATAGTTTTTATGAAGTCATCTTATTTGAAAATAAAGCTAAATATTTTTATGAAAACCTTTATTTTTTCTTTTCTTCTTTTTTTTTTTTTTAAAAAGAGGTTCAAGATTCAAAACTGGTTATGAAGATGTGGAGCCAGATTCATTCATTTTTTATGAGGTCACCTATGAAAATAAAACTAAGCAATTTTGTGGAAACACCCGTAAAACTTTTTTTTATACGAGGTTCACAATTAAAAACCTTAAACGAAGATTTAGCACTTAATTCTTACATTTGTCGATAGACATTTTTTAAACAGCCAATATTTTGTAACTGACGGTGTGTCCTAGGCATAACCATATTTTTTCTAAGGGAGGGGGAGGGGGTATGTTTCAGTCTCCTTTTAGTATATGTATGAAGTTAAGTCCCAGGAAAGTACGGGATTGGGATTACATTACAATTTATAACTGGAAAGTATTAATTTCTACCAAAAAGTAACGCTGAACGCCATAGCGTTCAACTTGCTCCTTATTGTTTCAAAGAAAAGCTATACTTAAGATTGCTAATTTTTCTTTTCCTCAAAATGGGGCATTTAACAATTTTAGGTAATTGCGTATGTGTTGGAATAAAATGCAGTGGGTATTTTTTACAGCTCATGCTTTATTAAAGAAAACAAAACTTTAAAATGAACAAACTATGTCATATCATATTTTTTATGCAAACTCCTTGGTGTAGCTGCCTCCGAGAGCATGTTCTTCCTTCTGGGCGGTTGCCTCTATGCGTCCTCTGGTCCACGGACTCCTGGAGTATGTCCCTCCTCCTGGGAGTTGAAGTCTATCCACACTCCCTGGTCCACCCGTGGACTCCACGGACATTCCGAAAGCATGCCCTACCACCTGGACGGTGGCGTTCATGTCCCTCGGAATCGACTTTATTAATACCCTACCCACTTTACTTTACACAATCCTCTTCAGACAGAAACAGCCTCCAGCACACAACATCCAACATCCAGTACACCAAATTCAGCATCCAGTCTGTGTGATTCATTTGAATTTTGAAGTCTTGAGTTCAAATAATATTTTTCGCAATTATGATTGCGATAGGATTTGTAGAAACAAGAAGCCCAACAAATAGAGTTCTGTCGCAATTCCTTATTGCAAAGACGTAATTTGAATTCAAGATGTCGAAATTCAAATGATTGCCAGGGGTCAGGATGGTTTTTTTTTTTTTTTTTGTAAGAAAAAATAAACATTCAATCTTATTTTTATTTCTGAAAATTTCAAACCCAGATTGAATATTTTTAAATAGATGCCTTGTGAAAAAAACATTGTTATTAAACGAATGTTATTTAATAATAACTTCGAATATCTGTTTTAAAATATACATTTTTACCAGTATTTTTATAAATGTGAATTCATAAACTGCGTAAAGCAAGTGTCGAGTAAATCAGGGATAAGTGTATTACATTTCACTGGGTTATTAATGCTCATAAAGTTATTCCAACAGTGTTAGTGATTTATAGCAGGAATAATCTGATATTTTGACAAAGCGAAATCATGCCAGCCTGTCAAGCAGTCTCTTTAATCTTCATTTCGTGTGCACTCCACATTAATGAAAGGTATGAGGAATGGAGAGAAAGAAAGGGAGAGAGAGAGAGTCCCTCTATGGCAAACGAGCAAGTACGGTGGGCTTTAAACGTAAAACAATAGAATTTTATCGGTTTGTTTAAACTGTTATTATATTGATTCTTAGATGTTTTAGCTTTACGATTAGCTTCAGCAATTTATATGTTATACGATAAATATAAAAAATCTTGGGGTGGTGGAATCGATTTTCCCAACATTGGTCATTTTGACTTAAAATCTTACCCAGGGGTGCCCCGAAAGGAGATCACCGTACCAATCCAAAAAATTCCCTAATCGTCAATTTTGTCTGACGATTCGGATCGTCTGATGTACTGATTATTTTAGGATTTCCCTTGAACATTTTTAAGAAGTTTCAGATTGATATGTTATCAATGTACCTATCAGCAACATTTGCTTATCAAGCATTTTCTCTTTCCCTACTTAAATCAGTATCAAATTAGTTTAAAAAATCCAGGGTTAGCACATTCTTAAGCCACTCCCCATTTTGTAAGGACTCTAAGACCAATATATTAACAGGATCAGTCAGTCTACTTTGTAATGAGTTCACAATTCATTAACCAGAATATAGTTTTGTACGATTACTGGTGGAAGAGTCCTTACAAAATGGGGCGTGGCATAAGAATGTGCGAACCCTGGACATTTTAATCTTAAGTCAATCTTAAGTCACTCCCCATTTTGTAAGGACTCTTCGACCAGTTTTTGTTGTTGTCGTGTGCCAGCTAGGCTGGCACTTTGGGGTGCGCTGCTTCACTTTTCCAACTGTACCGTAATTTGGGGTGAAGTCCGACTTCTACAGTACACACATGCCATAAGGACCCGTTTATAGGGTAGGCAACCATTCACATCATAACAACACATTCACACAAAGGAAGAACAAGGACAGGAGAGAGAAAGTACGTCCATGCCCGAGCCGGGATTCGAACCCGGATCTTCCTGTCGCAGTCAGACTTCTCTGATCACTAGACAAGGCAGGCGGCCTTCCACCAGTACTCACATAAAACTGTCTTATGGCTAATGAATTGCGAATTCATTAGAATGTAAACTGATCTTGCGGATATCTCCAATTTGAACCTTCATAACAAAAATGCTGAAATGTAGCATCCAGTTTAGGACAAAACTTTGACTTAAATTTTATGGCTAAGTTGGGGCGGAGACAGTATGGGAAGTACCACGGAGAGATGGCGGATGAACTGGAAGCGAAATCACAACACTTCATTTCGGGATAGGATTAGCAAGAACAAGCAAGCAGTAAAGTTTTTACTACTCGAGCGTTTTCGCTTATCCAACCTCCTACAAAATGAAGTGTTATGTTTTTGCATCCAGTTCAACCGCCATCCCTTTTTGGCACAACTATACTAAAACTACATTATTTTTCGTCCATGAACACGACAGTAATTCTAGTGAAATAGATGAAAATAAGAAACTTGTTCTAATAATTTTGCTCAAATTTTCTTCCGTTTTAAAATCTTATACTTTTTTAATGCATCTCAAGTGTCACCAACAAAAACTAACAAGTAAAATAAAAAGGTTTTAGGGGAAGTGGGGTCGTTTCCAAAATTTAAAAAGTATTTTTTTCTGAAACAGCATGCTTAAAAACATGGGATCTGACCATTTTTTTAAATAATTTGTTCAAGTTTAATATTTTTAAAAAATTACTTAAATCGGCGCGCTTTTAATGTTTATGCTTCTGTCCTATGACATCACAAATGATGAAATGCTATTCTGTGTTGCCATTCACAGAACAAAATATTTAATTCGCATCTTTACTCAAGTGTGTTGGCAACGATATGGTTGATAGCAAGCGTAGAGCGCAATTTTAATTCGCTGCTTGATTATCATAACGTGAAAACGTAGTAGAAAGGTGCGCCAAATTGCATCATTTGTGACGTCATAAAGACCACGCCTTGTTTGAAAAATCGGACATTTTAAAAAATTAATTAAAAAAAAAAACTGTTGGGAAAATGAAAGTATTTTCTGGGTCCATGTAATTTTTTTTGCTCATTCTATCCATTTCAGTGATTAAAAGTAGTACTTTTGACTGAAGGAAACCACCCCATTGCTTTAATCTGTGCGAAAGAGAAGAACATCACTGCTACCTTCATTAGGTAGGCTTGCCAGATTTCTGAAATGTTCAACCGGGACACCGGAATGCTCCCCCCTTCCGTCGCTAGTATTTAAAGGGATACACACCAATGGCTGATTTTTGGAGTATTTTATAGGGCAGTTTATTTCAATGCTATGAATAAAACGTTACTAATTATGAACCTAAAAAAAGGGTTATTAAAAATGAAATAAACGGATAAAATTTGAACATTTCACTTCCAAGATGTAAATTCTTACAACTTATTTCAATAAAAAAAAACACTTTGAATGAGGAATACAAAAAATTGAACAACATTTAGATATACTTTTCACATTATAGGACTTTTTCAGTCTTTCTTGGTTTTAATCTTGTTGTAAAGATCCTCACAAGCTAATCCGGTATTGACTTTACAAGTCATTGATACAAATGATAAAGTAATTATCCTAAATATTCATTCAGTTAATTATTTTTAGACCTTTTTGGTCACTTGTAATCAAACTTATCTTTTCCGGGACGTGAAGTAAACCGGCCGGGGCACCGGGATTTTATTTAAAAACTGGGACTGTCCGGGTCAAACCAGGACGTCTGGCAAGCCTATCATTAAGTAACAAATGACTGCTTAAAATTGATTCGTTTATTTGCTATGTTTTCGGTATAAAAATTTCTTTTTCAGTACGTTGATCTCGATTGTAAAGAAATTGGGTTCCGTTACCAATCGAACAGCTACATCATATACTGGTAAAGATGACTACATAAAGTTTGAAATGGTTGGCGTCAAATCTGGGAAAGTATTTTTGAATTGAAACACCATGACTCAAGTGGTTGGGAAAATATACTGTGATTGAAACAATATGACTAATTTTATTTTGTGGTAGCCGTGTTGTAAAAGAAATTATTACACGTGCTTCTCTAAAGGGCTGTTTTCTTCAGAAAATAAATGGCCCAGCAATATGGAGGAACACTAATACGCAGAACAGATATGACAAAAATATAAAAACGCTGAAAAGACGTGAACAAGTAGTTTATATTAAAATATCATACATTTAAGACCGAGGATTCAAAGGCAACCAAGCACTGGAGCCCAGCCAAAAGCACCCAGAACAATTTTGGAGAAAAATAAAAACCTGAATTACTAAAATAATGAAAAAACTAATTAATAAGAAGTAAAAAATCAGACGTAAATAACAAGAAGTCGAAAATAATCATAGGCGAAATATGAAACAACTAAAAGCTTAAAATTTTGGAAGCATTAAAAAACCACCGACGGTAATGGCGAAATTCAAAGAACTGAAAGCACGAATCATGTATCAAAAAACGATTGAAAACCAAGCGCGAACAATGACCTCCACATGGGCGGGACTAGGAATACCTCAGCAATGAGGTTCGAGCATTTTATAACAATTTCCGAGTTTGCAAAAATCGAATAGAGTTGGCGTAAGAGAGAGGGCCATGATTCACGTTAAAGCAACCAAACGTAGCCAAAGACTGCATTTTGGTGGCTTCAACTTTGAAAAACTTCCGGACGAGTTCCAGATCCTCTAGTTGCACCCGAATATCTCTCGTACGACCTCTCATCCCGGACTAATCCACTCCTAAATTGGAAGTTGGATACACCTTTCCTGAAAGCAAGTTAAAAAATACCAAAAAAGGGCCCCCCAGAAAAGAATTCTAAAAACTGAAGCCTCACCGAGTAACTCAGTTTTAAACATTAAAAGCTGGAAAAAAACCCCTTTTCCAATGTTTACATAGCTGAACTTCGTTTTGACAAGTTTTGCAAAGGCAACATTTTCAACAAATAAAAGATACATAAAGTAATACACCAAATATAATTTTCTCTCTTTCACGAAGCAAAGGGAAAAAAAATGAATTTTCAGCATTTTCTAACAACAAATTTAATAATGAACTTCATCAGTTCATCAAACATAACATGTTTTTACAAACTTCAAGATAAAGATTTCTTCCGTATTTTAAGAAATTATCTTGAAACGTCTTTGAAAATAAGTTTGTTAATTCATAAAATATTCCTTCTTGTTTGAGCTAGCTACTTTTTCATCGTGAATGTTCATGTGCACAATCTACCTTTATTATCCGGTATAAAAGAGGATCAACTATCTCAGCATTGTCGGCAACTTGATACACAAATGCGCGCGAACAAAGGAAAATTCTTTTTGTTTTCGGAACTGAAAAGCAGAGGTTTCGCTTACTAGTTTAATTTTTTGATACTCAGCTGGAGTCTTTAGTATTCCTTCGAGCATATTGATTTGAACCATTACTAGCCATTATTAATATTTGAAACAATTTCTTCCACTATTTAACCAGAGAATTTTTAGAAAAATGACAAGTTTAAATTTATGGTATACGTATAGTAGCCATAGATATTTTCGTTCGGACTTTGGAGTCGTTTTTACGTTTCTCGGTTTTCACCTTTCGAGATTTGTTCAAAGAGGATTATCATGATTAAGTTTCAGAAAAATAATTCATTTTTCCCTTGGTGTATTTCTATAGGGACATTCCACGAAAAACGCTCATTTTGTCCCGCACGTGACGCCTCATATAGACCATTAAAAAAATACATTAAAATATTAATGAGCAAATTTTTTATGCTCAAAAAATTTCAAACTTACGTGTGATACCTTAAGCAAAAAATTTCGTCATTATTCTTTAAAATCATTACTTTTTAATGAAATATGTGAACCGTGAGGTGCGGGGCAAGCGGAGAACTTTTTTGCGGAATGGCTCTATAACGATCAGGCCTTTTATACATTGTGTGTATGTATTACTAGTGGTACCCGCACGGCTTTGCCCGTAATAGAAAAATTAAAAGGTCTTTTGGTTCACCTGTATATTTACAAATAATGTTTGGTGAATTTTCTCACCAATTGGCTTGTACCCATGTTACGGTTCCACGTTATGATATTTTCGTATCTTGCCAATTGGATTGTGCCCATGTTACGGTTCCACGTTATGATATTTTCGTAATTTACTCATCCATCTTATGATAATTTTGTTCTTAAAATTGGAATAGAAAAAAAACCACATCACATTTTTGAAAAATTGCTTCGAGGTGCACACCCCCATGCTACAAACTAGTTCTGTGCCAAATTTCATGAAAATCGGCCAAACGGTCTAAGCGCAATGCGCGTCACAGAGACCGGAGAGAGAGAGAGAGATCCGGACAGACAGAGATCCGGACAGAGAGACTTTCAGTTTTATTATTAGTAAAGTAGAATAGCTATGTCGACTTCTTAAATAACATCTTGATAAGGTTAATGGTGGCCGGTGTTCTAATCTGTGCTCAGAAGCACAAAAAGGTTGGGGACCGCTGTCCTAATCCTTACGAGTTGATTCATACCAACCGTGCAGCGAACTCTGACTGGTTTGCTTGTAATAACCGACGAAATAGCTTTACAACATGCTAAACATCTGTTCCTATAGCTAAGTTTTTGAAAACTACTGAAAATTCTAAGTTGTCCAAAACGGGCCACATGGTCACTTTAATCATAAGCTATTGACGATTTTAACTAGGGCGTTTATGAGGCTTGTGTCAGAAGTATCCGGAAACATGGGCGGATTTATGAGGGGGCAGAAGGGGGCAATGCCCCTTCAGTTTTGGGAGGACTTTATGTAATAACAACATGTCTTCCAAAAATTAAATAAATATATATATATTATTATTTTCTTTTTTGAATAGTTCAGAAGGGTATGGGTGGATTTATAGGGGGGGGGCATAGGGAGCAATGCTCCCCAGTTTTGGGAGGACTTTATATAGTAGTAACACATCTTCCAAAATCTTAAAACAAAAAAATCATGACTTAAACCATTTGGACAAGTATATGAAAATATAGGCTAAACAAGCTATACATTAAGCTGCAACACTTATAATAATTGACGGTTATTTTAACAAATTAGAACCTAAAGCAAAGGGTAAAAAAACTCCCCTGCCCATTTGCGCTAACAAAACGATCTATGAAATAGCGCTAACAAAACGAATCATTATGACTTGTGTCCACATTTCAAGCATATTTGTGCATAATATTTATGTTCTTAATAGATTAATTGGCCTTTTGAGAAATTCTAAAAAACATAGTTTTTCCCTTCTCTCTCTTTCTCCTTTTTTTTTTAAAGAGAGAGTGAGAGAGAATAAATACTACCGCAAACTGAATAAAATTCAGTTATCTAAGTATTCTGATTAAATGAATCTTTTTACTTAGAGGAAGAGTCCAATTTTACTTACTTTATAAATACTGTTTAAAAAGTAAGGTAAGACATAATCATCTAAGTCTAAGTGAGACAGTCCTTGTCATTATTGAAATCTAAATAATTGAGTCATCAAAAGTTTTGGAAAAGTTTGCTGAAATTTTTATAAAAGACTATAAAAACCTAACAAAGATTGGTACAATCATAAAAATCCTTCAACCGTAAAAACTGACGAATTTTCGTAAAAATTACGAAAAAATCAAGTAAAAATTTGCAGGTAAGAGTGAATTACAAACAGGGCTGAATTTGCCTATAAGATGAACAAGCTATTGCTTAGGGCCCCTGCTTTGAAGTAACCCTAACTCCCAAAACAAATTCATGGTTCGTTTCTTGAAAAATGGAAATTGCTTGAAAAAACTAATTTCATTTTTAGGTGCTTGAAAACCTTGAATATTTGGAAACGTGTGGCTACAAATCTTAAATTTTAAAATTTCTAACAAATGGTAGAGGGGGAGGAATGCCAAAATATGTCAAATTCAGCTCCTATCCTGTATTAAAAATGTAAAAATCATGGTTCTCACGTTTGTAACATATTATTTGAAATAAATTTTTGTGACTCACATGTTTCATATCTTGCTATTTATTCAATCCCAAATGCAGTATTTTGGAAATTCTTTTGTATTGATTGCTTTTATCTTACTTCTTCTGTAGTATCTGTTTAGCACAGAAAAAAATACACACTACTTCTATTTCTTTCCTTTTTCTGCCCCACTTGCAACTGAAGAAAAGTTGTTGTCATGAGAAATCTATGGTTTCTTTTTTCTTTTAAATTTAAAATAGCTATTTCTCACAAAGCTAGAACAGGACTGTAAAAATTTACAATCAAGTACTAAAATATCAGAGACTGGAAAGTACAAATGATATGTGTTAAATAATTTTATTTATTCTAGAGTCCTTGAAAATAATTAGAAAAGTCTTTGAAAATCCGAAGCAAAGTGGGCTCAAATTACTTCTAATGCATATTGTTAATCTGTTTAGCCAGGGGGAAAAATGATACACTACCTCTATTCCTTTTCGTTTTCTGCATTACTTATAATTAAAAAAAGGTTGTTGTAAGGAGAAATCTATCGTTTATTTTTTCTTTCAAACTTAAAATGGCTGTTTCTTACAAAGTTTGCACAATACTGTACAACTGTATAATCTCGTTATCAATTTCTATGTCTATCCAATTAACCTTTATAAGGCTTCAAAATGCAGAATTTTCTATCCATTTTACAAAGTATCCTCCAGGGGAGAAACCCCCGGACCCCCTAAAATTGGTGATATTCTATGTCCCACTTAAAAGGGAGCCCTGCGTCACTCTGTTGATACCAGTCACCTCTCTTAAGGTTAATTCAAAAAGGACAGCATGAAAACACACATTAATGAAAACGACACAGAAGAAAGTAAAGCATGGACTTATGCATCACAGGAAACAGACAAAAACATGGGAGTGGAGGGCAATAAAAATGATGCTCAAAAAAAAAAAAAAAAAAAAAAAAATCCTGCCCCCCCCCCCCCCCCCCAGGAACTCAGTCCTAAATCTGCCTATGTCCGGAAATTCATGTTAGAGCTTCTTTTTTGCTTAGGTCCTATTTTCGGGGAGACACGGTAGGTCTGACATTGCATAATTGAACGATACATCTCCAATTGATACTCCAGCGCGAGAAAATAACAATGCCGGAAAGTAACTAAAATTTATTAAACGGAAAAAAAGAAAAATTAAATAAAAGCAACGTGACTGAAATTTTACATAATTAATAGCTTTTAATTGATATCTCAGCTAATTATTATCGGAGGATTATGTTGAATAGCCAAACATAAAGTTGGGAAAATGACGAATCTATCGATTCCTGGTTCGATGGTCAGTTCACTGGCGTTTGGAAGAAGTAACTCAAACATAGATACATACATACATAGATACATACGCTCAGATTTTAATTTCATAGGATTAAACAGAATCGCCAAATCACCAAATGTCAAGTAGCTACAACGCTACTAAATAGCATACAGTGAAACCAGTGTAAGTTGACCACTTACGGTACAATTCTCTAGTGTTGAACTTGGATAGATGATCCACTTATATGGGTTTATATACATGATATAGGACTAGTTCTGTACCTGACAAAAATGTTCAACATAAAAGGGTGGTCAACTTTACAGATTTTACTGTACAGTGAAACCTGTGTAAGTCGACTACTTGCGGTACAGTACTTTAGTGTTCCTGTTAGACAGGTGATCAACTTATATAGGTTTATATTTAGATGCATGATGTAGGACTAGTTCTGTACTTGACAAAAATGGTCAACTTACAAGGGCGGTCGACTTTACAAGTTTTACTGTAAGTGAAATACGAAAAATAAACGAATTGCAGTGGCGCAGTGAAGGGGTGTGGTATATTAGTAAACTCCCCTCCCCCACACTCCCAAAGTTCTTGGTTTTAACGTTAATTGCCAATCCTAATACGGCAGTTTATATACATGTAAGAACTATTATGAACCCCCTTTAGAAGATAAGTTCTGTCTGAGCTGGTTACGAATCTATGATTTGGCAAAATTGAAAGTGATTTATTTTCCGAGACTCAGCTTGCTTCATTTTTATGTTCTATCTTACCATAAAGCTGATTCCAATCCCTAACAAAATATTTTACGAGTCTGTCCTTTGAAATAAATACTTCTGCCGTAAAAATTCTAGTTCGTTTTCCAACCTTTCTATCCGTCGATCAATAAACACTCCCCAAGTCAATACAAAAACACCACTATTTTATTTTGGCATCTTCTGTGTGGCATAAACAGGAAAGAAAAATGTTATTTCAGATGCCGAGACGGTGCTCAATAATGTCGAAGTTCTAAGTAAACAGAGATGTTTTCCTGCTATTGCTGTCTAATTGTTGATTGGGAAATTAGTAGCATGCACATTTTTGACATTTTTTGGTAAGTTTTTATCTATAATGTTATAATTGTTTTCAATTGTTAGCTGTGAAAACTTTGAGAGTCATTTCTACCTTAAAGAATTGTTACTCTTCTGCTTTTTTTATATATATATATATTCTCTGTTGTAAGTATTTTTTTGTAATGCTTTACAGTATTGTTTCCTTATAAATATTCTTAATTGCAATGGGGGCGTTTGCTTCAGTTATAAGTACTATTTTTATTCACTGAAATTGTTAGAATAATAATAATAAGAAAACAGTAATAATAACATGGTGTCGAGACATTACTTTTATTTTTCCAACATTTAGTTTTTAAATAATGTCATAAAATCTGTCCCTCAGAGCCAGAACAGCGCCAAATCATGTGACATATTTGAAAGTAAAGAATCAAAAGAATCGGGTTTCTCTCTTCCACTCGTTTCACCTGAAACGTGTGTCCTCTTCGTCGAAGTTGAACCATGTGACTTGAGATCTTTGCCTCAGCATTTCCTAAGCCAATGATTGGACTTGCTCCCTCCAGTCACCAATTCCTGCTCCAAGCAACGATTAGTTACAATGTCGGAAATTTGGAGCCAAATACTGTAAAAGCTTTTATTTTCGCAAACCGTAATTCTCACGAAAAGGAAGATGGCGGTGATTTCATAAGCTGAAAATTTTGCGAATCTTATATAAAAAAAACTGATCGTATGTATCTATGTCCGAGTTTCTTCTCCCGAACGACAGTATCGATGGATTCGTAATCTTCCCGTCTTAATGTTTGGCTATTTAACATAATCCTCCGATAATAATTAGCAGAGATATTAATTAAAAACTATTAATTATGACACTTAGATTTTGACATAAAATCCCTATTTTTGGAAGGCTTTCCTCCATTCAAATTATTATTCAGTGCTTCATCTCAACTTTCCGCAACTATACTTTTATTAGAATTTGCACATATACTAGTAGTAAAGAAATATACATAGACAGGCCCCGTCTATGGTAAAAATTAGATGAAATTGAAGCCGGAATTTCGGGATACAACGGTGCAATGATAAGCGGGGTTATGATAACATGATCGCTTCGAGAGAACAGTTTTCACGAATCACGCAAAGAGACAGAATCAAGTAGCTGGCGGATTGGTTTGCATTTTAATTCATGTTTTAATGCAATTTCAAAAACGTGCTTCATAAACTTGCATTAATACCTAAGTTTAAATTAACAACCAATTGAGATTCAGTAATGGAATGTTTTGAATCTAGATGCATCTCAAGCTACTTAGCAAGAAGCTAAGGATCTTGGGATACAGCGGTGCAACTTCCGGCTTCAATTTCTTAGTATAGCGGGGCCTCTCTATGTAATTTCTTTACTCTATGAATTTGTAGCGTGAAGAAAATCATTGAGAAGAAGGATGTGTTGCCATTTGTTTTCTCGAATATAAGCAAATAAAACTCTGGGTTTTGTTTTGAGGCTTTCCCTGTAATCGGGAGATTTAAATTGTTTTCTTTTTAGTCATTTTTCCGCAATCTGCCGCAAAATCTTACTGATTTTTTCTTTTCTTTTCTTCTTCTTTTTTTTTTTTTCAAGCCTGATTGCTGAAAACGCGTCACTTGACATAACTTTTATTTTCGAGGCGCACCGTGCAAACCGGGCGATGCAGTTAGTTCTATATGAACACTAGAAAATCGCCCGTCAAGGTAGGGCGCAAATGAAAGGTATGACGTGAAAATTGCATCTACATTTTAAAGAAGTCATTGCGTGTTTAACGATATTTTGATACTTGAAATTGTAACCCTAATTCCAGTGGATTAATCCTACCACTCCAGTATGAAGAGTTCATTGTTGTCCATTTTTTCGTTTCTTTATTTCTCTGATATAACACAGTCTTACCAATGAAACAGTTAAGTTACCAGATCGAATTCAGCCTCGTCACAATAAAGCCTTTCCCTGCATATTAAACATTAAAAAAAACATGTTATCAAATTATCATGCCATGGCGCGAGTTTCATTGTTGAAACTCGCAGGTTACTTGATCATTGCTATTATATATATATGAGGATGTCGTGGCGTGAGTTTCATTGTTGAAACTGGTGGGTTACTTGATCATTGACTGTTTTATATATAAGGACATAAAGTATGCTGTGAAACTCAATGAGGCTTAAATATTTGCAATTATGACGGGTTCGTGAAAATTAAAGCCTCGCGAAAATAAGTGTCTTTACAGTATTTAGAACATGATTTCCGGAAAACATACGAAATTGATAAAACAAACAGGAAGTGACTAGAAAATCGCCCGTCAAGGCATCACGGGTGAAAATTGCTTTTACATTTGAACGAAGCAATTGCTTGTTTAGTGACATTTTGATAGTTGTAATTTTAACCCTAACTCCAGTGAATTAACTCTAAACTCCAGTAGACGGTGTTTATTGTTCACCACTTTTTCATTTTTTCATTCTTCTGGAATTAGTCTAACCAGTAAAACAGTTAAGTTACCAGATCCAGTTCAGCTTTGTCAAAATAAAGCATTTCTCTGCCTCTATAATGCTACCAAAAAAATATTATCAAATTATCATGCTATGGCGCGAGTTTCATTGTTGATGACGTCGGAGCATTACACGATCATTGAACTCGCTATTATATACAGGGTGTTCCGTTTTAACTTGCAAGACCTTTATTTTCGTTAACGTTAGTCCTAGATGTATGCTTCCAATTGCAAAAATGTTCAAAATCAGATGCAGAGTTAAGTTATTGGAAGTTTGAAGCAAAAATAAAAATGAGTCAAAAAATACAAAATTTAACTTTTTATACGGGCCCTAGGTGCCCTAAATAACATTTAGAGAAATAATCTCCATTGATATTATTATCTCCATTGAAAACTATTACTGATACAATAAGCTTGACATTTGTGCGACCAAAACCCAAGGAGATGTTCAAGTTCAAAGTTTTAAGGGACCATACAGAAGATGAGATTCGAATTATCGCCTTTTCAGAAGAATCACAGGTCGTCAAAGTAAAAAAAAAAAGGTATTTATATTTTTCACTGCTATTCAAAAAAAAAGAAATGCAAATGTTATTATATATATACGAGGCATGTTTTTAAAGTAAGTACCGTTTTGATATAAAAAAAGAACGAGTACAGATAGAGCAAAGAAATTAATTGCACAAAAATCTACCATCCTTACGCTATTTTTTGACATTGTTCCCGTGATTTTCCAAGCATTTGTCATAGCGTGGTAGAGGTTTTTGTATACCTATTCATAGAAAATTGCCGCCTGTGTAGTCAGCCATGGGATAACATGTTCTCTGAGCTCATTATTGCTGTTGTGCCACAGACCACCTACGAAAGACTTTCGATGCCGAAACAAATGAAAGATGTTGCGAGCGAGGTGAGGGCAGACCAGAGGATGTTCAAAAACGCCCCAGCCAAAGCCCTGTAAGAGTCCTCATGGTTGACTAAACGGGCGGTAACTTTTTACGAATAGGTATACAAAAACCTGTACCACGCTATGACAAATGCTTGGAAAATCACGGGAGCAATGTCAAAAAATAGCGTAAGGATGGTAGATTTTTGTGCAATTAATTTCTTTGCTCTATCTGTACTCGTTCTTTTTTTATATCAAAACGGTACTTACTTTAAAAACATGCCTCGTATATACAGTGGCTCCCAAAAGTGTTCGTACACCTACGACTTTCAGCGAAATGGGCCCCTATCCATTGGTTAGAATTAATATTTCGGAATAGGTATTTAATTATAAAATCTATGATCAGTTTTTAACAAACTACATGAAAAGTTTTTAAAAACTATTAAAACTTAATTTTTTAAAAATAGAAAACCGAAAAGTGCCGGAAATTTTATCTCATAAAAGACTTCGTACACTTTAAAAAATGTCTACATATTATTGAATAATCTAACTTTTTATTAAGTTATTATTTATTAGAGTATCATGCAGTATCAACAACACCTTTTAAACGCCTGGGAATCTTTTTTCTTTCTTTTTTTTACGTAATTTCTGAGAAAGTGTTCAACCACACTCTGAGTCTTACTGTTTCTAGCTCTATTTTCGTTTCAAAGCCGTATTTTCGTAATCTAGCCACCAAATATCTCTAAATATGTTGCATTAAGCTCAAATCTGGAGATTGAGGGGGTATTTTGTAAACTTTAGGACAATTTTCGAGGGACTAGACGTAAACGATGAAAACCGTGTGCTTCTTATCGTTCACTTGATTAAAAAACAAAGTTGTTTCCAATAACCAAATTTTTGACTAAGAGTTCAAAATTGGTTTTTAGCCTACTTTCCCAGTAAAAGTCAGAAAAAGAAGAAAAAAGCATGAAAGAAGGCTTAATGCATCTTAAAAATATCGTGAAAAACAAAAAAAAGTCAAAAATAAATAAAATAATTAAATAAATATTGAAAAATTAAAAATTGGAAAGTAGGGTATTGAGATGGGGAAAAATGTCTGTCGGTCTGTCTGTCTGTCGGTCTGTCTGTCTGTCTGTCGGTCTATCTGTCTGTCGGTCTGTCTGTCTGTCCCCCCCCCCTAATAACTTTTGAATGAATAGTCCGATTCGAACAAACTTTTTTTTGTTCGAAAGATCTCGGCGAGGACACCTCATTCCCATATTTCACTTTTTGATTTGAACTATTTTTTGTTCAATTTTGAACAGTTCAAAAAAACTTAACATTAGCGCCTACGGGGAAATTCAAAGCAATTCCGAACTGTGAGGCGAATTTGCTTCAAACAAACTTTGTAGGAAAAAGCTTTTGATAAAAAACTTGTATATAAGATATCTTTTTGATTTGAACAATTTTCCGTTCAATTTTGAACAGTTCAAATCCCTTAACATTAGCGCCTACGGGGAAACTGAAAGTCAATGTAGATTCCGTACTTGAAGGCGGATTTACTTCAAACAAACTTTGTTGGAAATAGCTCTTGACGACCTACTTCCGACTCCGACTTCGAGAATTTAGGGGGACCTGACACCGACTCTGACTCCTGTTCCCGACAATTAATCGGACTCCGACTCCCCGACTTCGACTCTGACTTCGTAGCTTTGGCAAACATTTATACACGGAGGACAAATGACTGACTCCGATTCTTAGATATTCGACTCCGACTCTTTTATCCCAAAATGAGATTGACTCCGACTCCGACTCCGCTGCTGTGGTTTTAACTGTGAAATAATTATTGTTGATATGATTTGTTTTTATTTTCACGCTAAAGTTTTAATTTAGGTATTTAGTTTTCGGTGAATAAACTCGAAAAATATGCGCAGACGATTTTTTTTTTTTTTTTTGACAATGAAAATTATTTCTTTAAGTTGACATTTTATTGCTTTTTTTTATTTTGGTAAGTGCATTAATTCGTTTAAAAAATCATTTTTGGCAACAGGGGAAAAAGAAACGATTTTTTTTATATGATGTATTTATTTTAATGAACTTATTATTATTTTTTCGTTTTGAAAGCTGTTAAAAAACATTTTTAATGGAAAGAAGTGTATTAGCTGCTTTGTTTAAAAAGTGCTGCTATTTTATTTGTTCGTTTTTTTTGAAGAAAAGTAATGAATATTTTATTCCTAGAAATCAGCTTAAAATATTTAAAAAAATATGTTTGAAAAAATTTGCGATTTTAGCTATTTTTGAGAATATTGATCAGGTACTAGAAAGTAGTATGGGTATACGGGAAAGTAGGCTCGTCTAGTTCTAGACGGAACTTCTTGTTAAAATATTTAAAGAACGGCATGATTCATTATTACATCAAAAAATTCCAAACTACCAAGTCCTGATGCTGATATGCACCCTCACACTGTAATACCTCCACCGTCCTGATTAACTGATCCAACTAAGTTCTTAAGATTATGTTCCAAATTTTTTCTTCTACTTACAATTATACAACAATTTAACCAAAAATGTTAAATTAATTTTTTTCTGTAAGTAAGACGTGATTCTAAAACGTTTTTAGCTTATTTATCAGTTTTTGCGACGAAAAGCATAAGCTCTGTTTTTCGCACGACCAAGAAAATTTCTGCGGGAAGAGGTTCCATTTAATCCAGCTAATCAGAGCACTTGGTGAACAATTTTAGGTGAAAATTAAATTTAAAATTTTTTATTTAACTCTGCAGAAAAATTTACAGCACTCAAATGTGTATTTTTCATAATTTTTTAACTTTAAATCTCCGATCACGCTTTGTTAACTTTGACAGTTGACCTTTTCTTACCTTGTTTTCGGTTCGATTGTTTTCTTTAAAGCATTTTGTCTAGCACCTTATTATGGAATGGTATAAATTATCTAATTTTGAGACATTTTAAACCAATTTACCGCTACCGTGAGGAAAAAAAATCAAATTTCGAATGGTGTTTGTTGTTTTTTACGAATACCAGCCATTTTAAAGTAATCAGTACAATATTAAGGAAAAAATAAGCAAAAAAAAAAAAAAGCCAAATGACTTTTAAGGGTCAACACAATGCAAAAATATTAAATAAACGGCATATGATAATTTTAATCGCGAATTCATTCGAAAACATTTGAGTGTGCGATGACTTCTGTGGCATGTTATTTCTCTGTCTCTTCATTTTCTGACCCATTTCAAAAAGAAGATCCATCAATATTTTGAAAAAACTACTGGGTTGTATTTAGAATGACATAGGAATGATGTGAAAAAATATTGGACTTCATATTCGAATTCAGTTTTGCGTTATTTTGGTTTTACTAAAAAATTTTAAAGTGTACGAACATTTTTGGGAGCCACTGTATATATATTTGTTTTCCCTGCTTTCCAACGTTATTTAGAAAATTGTTAAATATTTTTACGTTTTATGTGTTTTCGTACGCTACAGTCATTTATGTATGAGTTGAGACCCTCTGGTAGAAAAGGTTTGGGCACCATTATTTTAAAACAACGAAATGAAAAGGATATTTCTTGGAAAGAGAAAAAACTATCAAATTTTATTTCGTCTTTGCGATGCATATTGCATTACTAGCAATTGAAAATATTACTGTTTATTTAACGCAAATAAAAACGAAAAATCTTCCAAGCAAGGAAATATTTTTCAGGAGAAATATGCTAATAATTAAAGCAAATTTGAAAAAAAAAAAAAAAAAAAAAGAAAAAAATCATTTTCTAAGTTAATATGGCTTCCAAGCTTCAAACGCATCGAAATAATTCAAAATTGAAACAAAACGTACGCATCGTTAAAAGAAATGCGTTTTGATTTAAAATTCCTCTATTTCTAATTAATCAGGCTCTCTAGAGACATGAAATATTTTTATTACGCTCATTATTTAGTAAAGCAGACGTAGTTTCAGTGAAGGAAAGAATCGCTTTGTTTTCCCGTATTTTGCATGGATGGATCAAAATTAAATTTTAATTCATGTAATTAATTATTAGAAGAGAAAGTAAGATTCTCAAAGAAAAAATTAAGATATTTCTTAGTCACATGCTAATATTAAAACAGCGTGCTTATTACATCTTTATGAAACTAATTAAAAATAAATAATATAATCCGAACAAATTTGATTTCTTTCCCGGTATCGTTTTCGAACGGTATTTTTTTTTATTTTCCCCAAGTTCTTAGGTATTTTATTCTACTTGATATTTATTTAGCTCATGCTTCAAACGCATTAAGCATACCTGGCATGGGTGGCATCCGGGGTGGTTATTTCGGGTGGCACCCGCCACCTACAAACGAAAAATAAAAGTTTTTTTTAAAAAAAGTTATATCTTTATGTGAAAACATATGAAATTCATACAATTTTCAGAAACAAGTGCATTTGCATATATAACTTGCACTAAACGCATGTGTGCTGATCCGACATGAGATCAAAAATAAATAAATAAATAAATAAAAATAAAATAATAATAAATGAAAACAAAGAACCCGACTGTGTAAAAACCAAAAAAGAATTAAAAAGAAAAAATATAAGCCCAGTAGTTTAGAATGCTGTTAAGTACTACTGAATAACTAAACCATTGAAATAGTTTTATGATCGATACACACATAAGACAAATCATAAATTCAAAAGCAGAGTAGAAGGATCAACAGTCGGGGCCCACTCCTTTTTGATCAGTCAAGGAACCCCGCAAAATTTGAATGGGTCCCGAAACTATTTCAATGGTGTAGTTATTCAGTAGTGTTTGATAACATTCTAAACTACTAGGCTCACATTTTTTTTCTTTTTATTTTTTTTAATTATTATTTATTATTATTTTTTTTTACACTTTTTAGTCAATTTTCATTGACTTAGTTATGATTATAAGACGGAAAATTTCGCAATCTTGTCATTTCATCGAGAGATTTTATATCGCGAAGATTATTAAGTAACTTGCGGTGGTCTAAACTACTGATTATTAGTCCCTCCAGGGACCTAACTCGGCTTTAAGCTACAAATACTTCACCTTTAGCGAAAATGGGCGAACTTAAGTCAACCACAGCTATCTAAACAGCCTGTAGAACTCATGGTGACGCGAGCTCGGAAACGTCCGTTAGTCAAATCTTTCTCGCAAAACTAAAAAGTCCGTCAAGAAAGTACACGTCACGAAACTCAGTCCCCTGAATCACGACAAAAACATTATAGCAACATGTTAGAGATGAAAATCGAATTATTAAACTTAATAAACAAAAAATTCAGGCAGCGAAAACGCAACCTGCATTTGTGACACGTCGTGTCGGACGCAGGTAGCGAGTGAAACGATCCCAAACCGACAATATGGCGACTGGTTATTGATATGGTGAATTTTGATTACTGTCATGTGTCAGGATGGGAAGATACCCCAGATAATTTCCACTTCCATACTCCACCCATAGCTCTTGCAGTTTCAGCACTCTTGAAAAAACATACAAAGCAATCACTACAACATCACTGTCAACAGTTTTCACGGTGATTTTTGCATGCCACGCGTAAAGGAATAGCCTCACATCGGCTTCTTCGTGCGATACGGGAGATTTGGTTTCAAAATTGCTTCTGACTGAAGCAATTACAGTGTCTTTGTAGGTGCATACGACCTGCTTCCCATCTGGTAAACCCGTCTTCACGAGATTTTCTGCTAAAAATTCGAAAAGCTCCTCTTTATTTTTATCTTTCGCAAGAAATTTTGTAAATGATTTTGATATCAAAACATTGAATTTAATATTTATTCTTGGCCCAGATCCTCTCGATTGTCTCGTGCCGCTTTTCAAACCTTCTTTTAAATACCGGTCAAAAACTAAATCTGCCCTATCAACGCTTTTTAGTCTCATTAAAATGTACGACTTCAAAATCTGATCGCAGTATTGTTGGACAGTTCGAGTAGACTGAGAAATAAAAAATTATTAAATTAAAACAAAAAAACACCGACTGCGTAAAAACCAAAAACCTGGTTTAAGCTATTCAAATTATTCTTATCTAAAAATTCTGAATTACATTTCATTTTCAGCACAATTTCATTATTTTCTTTCATAATTATGTTAGTTATAACTGAAGAAACAACAGACCCCGCACTCGGTGCTCTTTATCCTAGTATAACACAATACCTATCCCAAAGTTTCACAAAGTACTTATTTTTATAACTAAAATATCTTTTAATATCGATAAAAGCTAGCCTGGAGTATTGTCTTTCTCAAGACTTCAAAACTTTTCTTCTTAATCAATGAAAAAATCGGGCTGTTTCTCTGCTTCGATTTTTGAACAAATATTGGCTTTTATGACAACGAGAAAGTAAAATAGCATTCGTGTCCAGTTATGAAACTTTTAGAGTATATATTGATGTTGTGAACTTATTAAACTATTTTCAAAATCGTTGCTAAGATTATTGTGTTTAGTTTCATCTAAAAACTTTTCTTTCTTTTATTTCAGTGATGCGGTTTTGTTTCTCTTAGAGTGTGGTGTTTCAAAATATTTCGTTTAGAAAATGTTACAGCAGACCCTCGTTTTACGCGGGTTTATTTCACGCGGTTTAAGATTTCGTGCCTTTATTTTATTTTACGCGGATGAGTTTCGGCAATGCAAACAGATAAAATTTTTCCCTCTTTTCAAAATCCAAACTCCTAAAGATTTCAGATTACACGTGATAAACAGCATTTTGGCGTGCTAATAATCGAGCTTGGGGTAATTCTCTAAAAATCCTCAAATTTTCCAATCACAATTTTTCCTTTTGAAATAAAAATGCTTAAAACAATTATACTTTCTTTTTGTTAGAAACTCATTAAGAGAAAAATAGAGGGAACTCACTTTAACTTGCTACACCCCTGAAAACAGGTTGTCAAATTTTCACACACCGAGAGAGGTACAAGCAGCACCAGGAGCGTGCCAAAATGAGTTCCATCAAAGGTTATCTGAAATGTAACTATAGTAATGAAGAAATAACTGTAGCATAAATCAAAAAGTACATTTATTGGATGACAAAACGAAATCTATAAATAAAGCCTTCCTTAACGGACAGTCCCAAATAGCGAACATCTCTTCGATTCCCAATTTCTTTATTATAGGTTTTTTCCTTATTATTCACTCTGAATAGCTTACACTCAGAATAACGAACATTTATTTTAACAAAAAAAAATCAATTGCCATACTAAAATTCTAATGAATTCTATTGTTTGCTATTTTTTTAAATCTCTAATTTAGAAAAGTATTTACCTAATTCTAGAAAGTTGTGCTCTAATTTATCAAAGTCAGAAATTTAAAGCAACTTCATTTACATATTGGTGCAACATTAAAATTGAAAAAAAGCATAATCAATAAATAAATCTCTGGTTTTAAAAATTCGTCTAAAAACGAAAAAAAAAAAAAAAAAAAATGAATTTTGACCTCTTGAATTCAAATTATGTTTTTCGCAATCACGAGTGTGTGTATGTAGGCGTGTGTATTTACGTGTGTGTGGGGGGGGGGGTATGTGTGTTTGCGTGTAGGGGGTATGTGTATGTGTGTACGCTTGTGTGTTTGTCTGTGTGCAGGCATGAGTGTGTGGGTAGTGGTGTGTAGGTGTGTATGTGCAGGTGTCTGTATGTATGCGTGTGTGTGTATGTGTTTGTGTGTGTGTGTGTAGGTTTATGTATGTCAGCAAATAATATTTAGGTTAACTTTTATCTTTTGAATGTCTAGTTAAACTTTTTGGTAAGTAATTTCAAATTTATTTTGTTTCAACCATGAAATAGGTCCCTTACTGAGGTGACAATTTGATGTCCTTCCGTTACCGAAATATTACATCTCAATTAGTTCACCTAGAACCTATGGGGTATGGAAACTAATGTCTTTTTTTGCAAAGCAGAATTTTGTCCCTTGTCAAGAAGGCATAGTTAAAATTTTAAAGGATATTTAATTTATATGGTTTTTAATGGTAATGGAAGGACAAAAAAAAAAAAAAAACGGTAACGGAAGGACATTTATCTATAAGCTGATACAGGGTAATATTTAGGAATTATAGTAGAAAAACAAACTATTGTTTAAAGTTAGTAGTCACATTTAAAACATATATGAGTAATATTTAAACACAAATTATAAGTGCTTTTATTTAAAAAATAAGCTTTCATTTAAATTTTTAAAAAAATGTTTTGAGATTTTATTTCTTCTGTTGTGTTTGATGAAAATCATGAAAACTACACTTAAAAATTCCTAAGCATGTGAAAATCATTTTGGTATGACATGTTTGTGATATGACAAGCCAATTCAAGCAGAAGCATTTGCTTACAAACTTGAAATTTATATTGGAACTATACAGTATTGAAATTGCTTTCAGATTTGTTGCCACAAGTCACAGGAACGGATTGTTGTGAACACTGGTTTAACTGTTAAACGTACTACGAAGAGATCAGTAAATTCAAAGATCAACTTTCACAAAGATGGAGTAATACCCATTTTCATCCTGACACGCAAAATATGCACTATTTGAACATTGCAACAAGTTATGTTATTGAATATAGTAAGTACTTCAATAAATCTACTTCAACAGGATATTTCACTTCAAAGTCAACAGACTAAGGACAATTATAAATGATGTTAAAAATGAGGATACAGCTGAATCAAAAACACCAAATCATAAAGAATATGCCAAATGATTCATTAATGTTTGGCCACGTTTAGTTAGTTGGATGGAAGGGAAAGAAATTAACAAAGAGCGCAATATCGGACAAGTACTTCATATAGAAGATAAAGAAATAGAAATAGCTTGTAGAATTGTAACAGATGGCACAGGCATTAAATATTGTTTGAGATTGCTGTATTAGCTAAATAAATGTTTTTTAGTTGAAATTTACCAAGTTTAATTGCTTTGGACTTCTTGTCCTTCCGTTACCCTTAACAAATGTATAATTTATATGCTTAAAATAATTATCTTTTAAAACTAGAGGTGAAATTGCAGTGATTATATTAATGAATTGATATTATTATGATATATAATGATAATTTTTATACAATTTTCCCTTACATAGTTTAGCTGAACTTTTGGGGAGAACATGATAGCGTAAAAAACATGTCGCAAAAATGTCCTTCCGTTACCGTTTTTAAAATTTGATTTGAAAAAAGTTGCTAACGAAAAATTCTTGACTTTGGCTTTTTTAGCAACTTACAATGATGTGTATGAAAGTCTATGCATCAGTTTTTGAAAAAATATGTATCTTAATATGCTCACGGACAGAATTCCATCGATTTTTTTTTTTTTGTAAAAACCGTCCTTCCGTTACCGCTGAAATTTACCTACTTAACAATGATGTAGATTTTTCAATCAAAAAGCTATTTAACTATAAAGTGACCACTTAGAGTACATTAAAACAAATAAAAACGGAAAACATTTTACATGTCAAAAAAAAGAAAGAAAGAAAAAAACAAAGCGCAGGGGAAAAAATAATAATAATAAAAATGAAGGAAAAATAAGCGAAATAAAAAACAAACTGATGTAAAGAAAAATTGTGTCAAGCACAAAAACTGTTTAAAAAAGAAAAAATTGTTAAATTGAAACAACAAAAGTGAAATGTGACAAAAGAAGTGGAAGTAAAACACATCTAAAATCTAGTTTGCTTTCTGGAATTTTTGTTAACGAATGTAAAGAAGTACTATGGCTATTCTGAATGCTTAAAACATTTTACGTCAATTATACATGGAAGTTCGAAGAAAGTAAAATTTCAAAATAACAGCGATTTCGGAATTTAATTAAAGAATTTCTATTTTTAACCTTCTCGAAAAAAGAACACTTATTACTCCCATTTATAGCTTAAGTCAAGAAAAAGTAGAAAAAAAATTGTGAAATGTGTAGGCGATGAAGAGCAGTTTCTGGAAAAAAGTTTTATAGAGCGATGTTATTTTAAGGGATTGTTAAAGATATTTTTAGAGCCCTTTTAAGCGTGTCATGTGTTAAAAATCGAAAATGCGCCTCAAAAATTTAGTGAAATGTATCTTCGCACTTTGTATTTTAATTGAAAATTTAGCATTGAGAAAAATGTTAGAAAGCTTTAAAAATATTGCAATTTTGAATTTTTTTTATGTTTTAAATTTAAAATGTCAAATATAAAAATGTCAAAAATAGTACAATTGTAGCAGTAAGAAGCAAAGGAATGTAAGTGGCAAAATAAAAAATTTGGAGATGACCAGTGCAAATGGTAGGGGAACCTCCCCTCTGTTTTGGTTCAAGTGATAGAACTAGTATCCCTTTTAAGTGCTGGTGATGCTATACAGCATGATTTAGAAAAGAAAAAAAATCGACAAAATCCTACCTAGGACCTCCACTTTAAACGTGTTTTACTCAAAACTTGAAAATGTCCACTGACATCCCTTTGCTTCTCACTGCCTCAACTAGTTCTTTTACTGCTCCTTTTCATCTCATATTTGGAAAGACAGTTTTTTTTTTTTTTTTTGATGGAGTGTTATATTCTTTATTGTTTTCGTATATTTCACTCCGCCAAAATGAATTCCACTCCTCTAAAATATGTCAAACTGTATTTTTATTCCTTGAAAAGAATTGAGAATTATCTCTGAGAGAGTAGTATTGAAATGAAATATCGTCTCTCAACTAGTCGAAGTGCTTCTCTAATTGTAATCTCACTAACACGAATAAAATGTAGATCAAAATGCAAAACAGTTAAAGGTAACATTACACACAATTTCAGAAAAATTCTTGTCGCAATTTCAGCAGTTACGGCACATGTGCCTGAAAAGTTGAATGTTTGAGACTAAATCACTTAAAACTTTTTTTTTTTTTGAGCAATCACATTGCTTATTGTTCTCACTTGACTGTCCTTGGCGTTACGCTAATTTCATCCCCCCCCCCCCCGACTCCCTCTGTAGCACCACCATCGAACGGCCTCAAGATGCTGCTCCTCTAGCGGAAACCGTCACCAGGGTGCGTAGATATCCTACACACACACACGGATACATACACACACGCATGCAAACACACACATACACACACAAACACACACGCCTACATATACACATATAGACACACCCACATACTCATGCCTGTACACAGGCACAAATACACACGCCTACATCTACACACTCGTGATTGCAAAAAACATAATTTGAATTCAAAATGACAAAATTCAAATTATTTATTTATTTATTATTTTTTTTGAGTTGCGTCACTTTTCTAGCCGGGGTGCGACATGTCCCATGTGAATTAAAGGTAATGTCGTTTTTATCAATACAGTTTTCAGCACAAGTTTGTTTGGCTTTTTTTTTTTTTTTTTTTCTTAACTTGCTCAATCATACAAAGATAAAATTCAATCATGTACGAATATGTGTAAAAAAGCAAAGCTTATTTACAGCTAAATTAGTTCTGGACAAACTATTTGAAGCTTCAGTTTCTTCTTAAGTAAGTTTTAACCATTTTTATCCTAACCACTCCTTAAGTAATGCCGTAACTACGTAAATAATGATATGCTATCTTCAAAAGGGTTGGACAAACTGTTATTAGTAAGTCTAATTACCAATTGAATTGTTTCATTAGTAAAATGCCTTCCCATTTCCCGATTCTCAGATCTCATTTACGGCCGTTCTATTTCGGAATAAAGCATCATTAAGAGCAAAAACCTGAATCAAAGAAGAAAATTTTAATCTCATTTGTTCTTATTGAGGTAAAGGTTTTTGGTGCTATGAATATCGGAGTCAAATTTCAGAAATACAAGAATGTTATTTTTTGTAACTTCTATTTAGCTGAATGGGGTCGCTTCCAAAATTTTAGAAGTATTTTTTCTGAAAGAGCATGCTTTAAAACATAGGATCTGACCATTTTTTAAATAATTTGTTTCAGTTTAATATTTTTAAAAATACTTAAATCGGAGCGCTTTCATTGTTTACGGCTTCTGCCTATGACATCACAAATGATGAAATGCCATTCCGTGTTGTCATTCACAGTGCAAAATATTTATTTCGCATCTTTACTCACGTGTATTGGCAACGATATGGTTGGCAGCAAGCGTAGAGGGCAATATTTATTTCGCTTCTTGATTATCATAACGTGGAAACGCGGTACAAAGATGCGGCAAAGTGCATCATTTGTGACGTCATCTTGACCACGAATTGTTTGAAAAATAGGACATTTTAAAAAATTAATCAAAAAATAACTGTTGGGAAAATGAAAAAATTTTCTGGATCCATGTTATTATTATTATTATTATTTTTTTTTTTTTTGCTCATTCTATCAATTTTAAGGACTAAAAGTAGTACTTTTGACTGAAGAAAACCACCCCATTCTAAAGGTAGTAGGAATAAAAAGCAAAATGTTTACTTTTGGTGCAAAATATAAAATAAATTATTGTGGATACCAAACAACTCTCTTAAATAAGCAATTTTTTAAATAACTTTAAGCAATTGGTGTGTTTACTCATTTGCGCGCGTTAAAACCGATATACCTTAAATGAATAAATGTTTTAATGACATTTTAGTTTTTAGCAAGTTTTTGATATTTTTTTTTTTTACATCTATCAATTTTGACAAATAAGAATAGCACTTCCAAATTCAGAGAATTTTTGTGTTTTCATTCGCGTCAGGGAGATCAAAGCTGTTATAGAAAAAATATAGAATTGTAGCATAAATAAAATATATTAGTGCTTTAGAATCAGCAGAGAAACTTCTATTCGGTTGGCGAACCGATAATGGAGAAGTTTTAAAGAGTTTGAAATTTCAAATATCAAGCATTTTTACTTTTAAGAAAGTGATATCTACTAAACATCACCAAACTAACAATAGACTAGCCATCTTATTTTTTAGTGCCAGCTTAGTGCTTTTATCGCCAAGCTAGCTACAAAAATCTGACGATGTATTGTCAAGTGGACGTCCATCATAACTTTTACAGTTTGCACTGAAATTAAAGTTAAAAAGCTCTTTTAGATTCTTTGGGAAGATTCTTTGGCTTAATGTTTTTTTGAATTTTGTGTGATTGAAACATGCGTACATACGTTCGTACATACATACGCTCATACATACGCCACATACGCACATGATGACGTCACGAGAAAACACGCTAAAATTATTTCAGAAATGCTTAAAAAGGACATTTCAGCTGTCCATGTGTCAAGGGTGCTCAGCCTAACCCCAAATGCGCTGGTCAGCTCCCTCTCATACAACGAAGCACCTATTCCCCTCCAGGACGAGAGCCCAAAAAATAAGTTAAAAAGCCCTCTTAAACTTACCCCTCCCATGAAATGTTCAATGGCGTAGTCTACGCCATTATACCTCCCCCGCTATTTGGGACCTCCGAGTATGCAACTCCATTGCATGCTCATTCCTTTTAGCAATTTCTATTTCAGTATCAAACATTATTTTCACTCATTAGATAGTGCAAAGACGTCAGTTCGAACAGATAGATCTTTAGGTGTTAACTGTCAGTAATTGATTCATTGGCAATTTTTATGCATCATTAAACATCACTTTTACTCAGAAAACTGGCTTTTTGATTGTATTTTGATATCATTCAGAGCAAGAAAACTTCGATGTCAGTTGTTAGTAGCTGACCTCTTAACAGTTTTATTTCTAGCAATAAACATTACTTTCACTCAGAAGACCTTAATTTGTTGTTCGTCCATGTCGCATGATTATGGAGCACGTAAAAGATCCCTCGAGTATTTGTTTGGCTTAGGATGCTTCTTGCAAAATTAAATTTCTGGTGCAGTTTCGTATCGTAAAAGCCCAGGTGCCTCCATCTGGTGGGAAAACTGGACATCGGAATTTCGCTATCGGTTACAGCATCTCTACCGATGGTAATGCCATAAAAAACAGTGATTCTGGTGCCTACCGAATGTGCCAGATTTGCAAATGGTGGGTAGCTAATACACAATAGAGTGGACCGAAGAGCAACTTAAAAAAAAAAATTTTTCGATGATATGTCGTACGGAAAAAGTGCCATTAGTGGAGCAAAGTGAAGATAAAAAATTTGAACTCTTTCACACAATTTCTTGACTTGCCGTAATTGGGTTGAAATTTTGACCGAATGCTGTTTTTTACTTTCTTTTACAAAAAAGGAAGTATTGTATTCGCGAAAAAAATTTTCACTCAAAAATCGGCCTTTATTTCCATTTTTTTCACCCCCGAATGAATGTTGAGTTTTTTTTTCGACCCCATCACACGTGGATATATGCCTAGGAACGTACAGACACCCGTAATATCCATTGTGACGACCCACGGGTTAATTACACCAAATTTTCTTGTGACGTCCATATGTACTTATGTATATGTGCGTATGTGTGTATGTATCTGGCATAACACAAAAACGGTATGTCCTAGAAAGTAGAAATTTTGTACGTAGACTCCTAGTGGGGACTAGTTGTGCACCTTCCCTTTTGGTTGCATTCGGGTGTTCCTAAGGGGGTCTTTTGCCCCTTTTTGGAGGGAAATCATTGTTAATTTCGATGTAAACTCCAGTTGTGTTATAATTTGTCGGACACTTGGCAATATATCGCCAGTCTTTTGGTCGCCAAGTTTTGTCGCCAACTTGGCAACAAATTTGGCGATTTTTTTTTTTTTTAATTTGGTATCAACTTGTCCACTGTTGGTGATATTTAGATAGTAAGCAATTGAATCACATTAAAATTGCCAATAATGCAAAATTAGTCAAAATAGTATGTTTCTATTTTCGATGAAGAGCTGCGCGGAAAAGATGCCATTGGTGGCACTAAACTCCCATAAAAATGTTGAGGTGCGTAGTATATTTCTTTCCTTTGCCACAAATGCGTAGAAGTTTTGGCAATGTTCTGTTTTTTTAACGTTTTCAATAAATTTTGTGAAATACAAAAAATTTGGTTTTCGCCATATTTATCTTAAATAATTGTGTAGTTTATCACATGTGATGCATTTTTAGATGTGTGTTGTGTTATAAAGTAACTACTTATTGCGTATAAAATTTTTAATTTGAAATGTGCTATTCGAAAACTTTGTGCAGAAGCGTTCAAAATTAAGGTTAAACAGCACAGAACTCAACAAAGAACTAATGATGGTGCGGATTTACAGAAAACTTCTGGCCGTACTTCTGTCAGAGAGCTTTTATCTGCACTGTTTTAGGTAATAAAAACGTTTTTCGAGTTGAATTTCTGCATTTTAGCGCTTTTACTTCTGTTCCAGTTTTGCTACAATGAAAGCATTTCTTCCTTCATGACCATCTGCAAATTCCGTGCTATTTTAGTAGTATTTCTATTTACTACACAGCTGGCCTAGACTTGAGATTCTAAAATTCTTTCGGATACTATGTTTATTTCAGTTTCTTGTGACGAAAGACATTTTGTGATTCGAAATTGGCTGATATTGATAGAGAACTAAACCGAAACATATCGTCGTACTCCGTTAACCTGAATTTTAATTTTGGAACTTTAAACCTTAAACACTTGAATTTCTTGATTCTTGTTTCCTCTTTCAGTTACTATTTATTTTTATTAACACGCTTTTATTAGCTTCACCTGTATGTATGTATGTATGTATGTATCTTGTAACGGAATCTTGCATCTCAAATTTCGCTCACTTCCTGCGATCGGATTCTTTTGAAATTTAGCGCGCGACTTCAAACCCGATGACAAAGCAATATTCTATAATCAAATTAATTAATTAACTCTTTTAATTGTTAATTTCCTCCGATTTTAATCAATATTTTGGCATAAATCCAACAATGTGAAAAAGGAAAAATTAAAAAAAAAAATACATTAAAAATGCTCGCAAAATTATTTAAAAATATCTACAAAAACCTTTAATTCTTCTGCATCAGACAAAATTTGTTCCAAAGTTCCAAGGCAATTAGAACATGAAATATAATTGTTTTTTACTAATTTCATGCCAAAATTTAGGTTAGCTTTCAATTGGAAATTCATTGCTGATCAGACCGCATTGTTGAACAAAACTTTTATTCAAATGCATCTCAAATTTTCAAAGTAATATAAATATGATTTCCGCAAACATACATCGATGACTCACAGTATCTTCCCATCGGGGTACCCTTGTCTTAACTTTAAGATATTACTTCGCACTCGTTTTATAAATAATTTCGTCAATTAAGTCCCAACTAAGACTTTTTCGAAAAGAAGTAATTGCAATTTTGCCTGATAATTCTCCAACATAAGACTAAAAAACAGAAAAATAATATAATAGTTTTAAAAACTAAAAAAACACGCTTTCGTAGCAAAATGAATAAAAAAGCAGGGGTCGAAGTAGTCCTATATATCCTATATTTCCTATATTTTCAAAAAAAGCATCAAAATCGTCCTATATTTCCTATATTTTTCAAAAATGTCTTATATTTCCTATATTCCCATTTTTTACCCTATATATCTTTTAAAAAGAACAGTAAATAAACTTTCTAACATCGGATTTTTTGCTAAAAGTATGTGCCCAAACGAATTTCAAATTAAAAAACTCAACTGACTAAATTCTTCAACAGGCACCTTCTCTCATTAGCTACAGCAATGTGACGTCAATGTATAGTGGGCGGAGTTTCAAGAACTAAGGCTGAAGTTGGTTTTAGAATTTTGCTTTTGGGGGGCAACAGCCGTTTGTTTTGTTTTCCATCATGGTTTTCGTTGGTATATTTTTGTGTTCAGTGCATTTTCTGATCGGAATGTTCTAATTTTCTTTTTGTGGAATTTTGGGATCGTGGCATGTTAGTTCCTTACGATGTTAAAATGTAGTTTGTTTTAATAAGTGTGGAATTATAATGGTGAAATCGCATCGCTTAACAAAATTTCCTGTGGAGTTGTTGAACCAGGAGGGCATTAATTCTACAAATTTTGGTGCATGGTGCATAAAGGAAAAGATGATTTTATCGCTTTTTGCCATTTTTGCAACTGTTCAGGGCCCATAAGCAATTGTGGATTTTCGCAATTGAGGCAGCATGCTAAAACATTCAAGCATAAAGAAAACTTTGAAAAACGTCTGAAGGATCCTTCTCAAGCTCTGTTTGTTCCTTAATACAAGTGGTAAAGGGTTTAGTTTAGATATAAAATCAAAGAACAGTGGAATTAGTACTTAGGTCATGAATGAGGAAGAAAAAATAAAAATTATCTTGGTTCAAATTTTGTTTAGTTATTTAGTCTATAAAGTAAACTGTTTTTTTCAAAAATTATTCCTTCAACTACAGGAAAGTCATTTCAGATGTAAGGTATAATTTTGTTTGATATTTTTTTTTAAACAAAATCATTGATAAGAATAACTAAATAATATATGATATGTATTATTTCTTTTTCATGGCAAAATTATTCATATAGTGTGCCCTATATTTGTCTTATATTTTTTGTGGAAAATGTCCTATATGTGACAAGTTGGTCACTTCTACCCCTGAAAAAGTGAAAAATAATCTTTGGATGATAGTAGTTGACCAATCACTTAATTTTAATGTAATACAAAAAAGCGGGGGGGGGGGGGGGCTTCTTATCAGAGTTGTCTTGAATGTCTTCCATTTGTTGTCCAAGCAAAATTGTAAATAGACAGCACCCCACGGTTTTTTGTATTACATTAAAAATAAGTGATTGGTCAACTACTATCATACAAAAATTATTTTTCACTTTTTAGTTCATTTTGCTACGAATGCGTGTTTTTTTAGTTTTTTAAACTATTATATTATTTCAATTAATATTCATCACATTGTTTTGGTACCAAGGTGATACCATTGCTGTGGTAGCATTGTTGTGAATTATTAGGATGACCAAGTTATTTACTTTTTCAGAAACCTTTGTGTACCCTGGTCGTTTCTTTAGGCAACCAGGGTACGCAATACTGGCAAAAAAAATGGTCATACTGGCAAATCAATTCATATTACGAACAGTGCGAGATATCGTAAGACGTCTTTGGTGTCGAGGTACTAGTAAGAGTTCTGTAGGCAGCTGTGTGAGCCATCGAGAGTACGTAAAATTCTCTGGTCGCCTGTCTTGAAACTCTAGAGAGCACAGTCCAGTTGAAACAGTTGCACAACTAATAATTACGCGCTTTTGATCTTAGATCAGATTTTTCAGTATTTTTCTTTTCTTTTTCTTTCAATGTAGAAATACATGACAGAGGTAACCTGGAATGATAGTATAAGTAGGCTTTCGCATGCCATCAGCTTGGGCTTGATTGGGCCAGAAAGTCCTTAGGTTCAGTACATTCTCTATCTTATTTATTGGGTATCAGACTGGAAGTTGATTAGGGGGCTTGATTGAGCCAGAAAGTCCTTAGGCTCAGTACATTCTCTATCTTATTTATTAGGTATCAGACTGGGAGTTCGCCAGTATGAAAAATGTACACCAAATGTTGCAGTTCTTTATTTCCTTCCTTTTTTTAACGCCGGCAATGACACCGATTTCTTTTTTTTTTTTCTTCTTCTTTTCGTGTTCTTACGGGAGTGCTGTTTTACGCGACTGTTTTCAGTTAAGAGATAGTAACTTTGTTCTTATTCAAAAAGATTTACCAGTGATTAAGAACGAACTCTGCGTTACTCCCGTTGGTTTTGAACGCAAATCAAAGAAAATCAAAGTTTTCTAACAGCATATTTTAAATTTAAAAATTCATACCCAATTAGTAGTTAATTTATAACTTACCGTGCATCTAAAAATGCATCACAAGTGATAAAACTATATAATTATTGCAGAGAAATATAGCGAAAACAAAATTTTTACTGTTTGAGAAAATTTATTGGAAACGTTCAAAAAACTGAAAATTGCAAAAACTTCTACTTATATGTGGCGGAGGAAAGAACTATAACACACACCTCAAAATTTTCATGGTAGTTTAGTGCCACTAATGGCACCTCTTTTCCGCGCAACTCATTATCGAAAATAGAAACATATTATTTTTTATTAATTTTGGCTAATAAATTGTGCACAAAAATTCAAATTTTTTATGTGCACTATTGCTCTACCAACGGCACCTTTTCCGCAAAACCCATCATCGAAAAAAAAAAGTTTTTTTCGGCCCACCCTAATACACAACCCCATTAGAAAAAACCTTCAATAAACTGCTGTTGTAATTACCAAACAAACAGTGAGAGTTTATTCACTCCAAGCGGCTTCATAATGCTTTCGATAAAGGATCATTTAGAATTCTGCATGCTTTTCCACTTTAGCCAAAATTATTCCTCCTCCTTCCCCCTCTCCGCATCAAAATAAAACTACATTCTCTTAAAGTGCTCGCATGCACTAATACAAAATTTTTGCTGGAGGTTTCTTTCAGAAATCGATCCAATTTTTTGAAATATCTGTGAGGTTATCGAATTATTGGAAAAATGTCCGAAGGAAAATGTTGCTCATACTACAAAATAAATCAAACATGCGAAGAGAAGTAATATTTCTTTGCAATAGAATGCAATTGAAGAAAAATAACAACAACAAAAAAATTTGAAGTTTTGAAAGAAATTCGTATTTTTATTATCCACCAAATAACAGGGAAACCTCTGCTTTGCTTTGGTACAAGGGTTGGTACTAGTGGTTCTAGTGATAAAGTGATTTCGGATACGCAATATATATGACATGTTATTGGATTAGCAAGCATTTTTTGTAAAGGTACAGAAAATTTTTATATTTTTGTCAACCTTTCCCGTAAATAAGAGACTTGTTGCAGAAAGTTATGCACACATTTTGATTGTGAACAAAAGAACATTTGCAGAGTTTTTTTACACCTAGGTAAGATTATACTTATTTTGTAAAAGAAAAAGATCATATTTTTGTGAAATATTTTCGAGAAAATAGTCGCACTTTTTGCTTCATAGTGCACATCAATTTTTTTTAGTTTAAACTTTTTTATTCCCTTGCAACCATTTTTATTTTACCCCAGCCCAGGTCATTAATACATATGAAAAAGAAATTAGTGTAAGACTATTAAAATCAATTATTTTCTTTCTGAAATTCAATGCAATGTGTTTTCCAGTAATTTGAAGTAAAATAACAACCCCCAAAATTTTTTTTATTGTCCACCAAGTAACAGGGGGAACCTCTACTCTGCTTTGAGGCAAGGGGTGGTTTTAGTAGCTCTGGTAGGTGCTGCTATACAGCATGATTTAGAAAAAAAATCAATGAAAGCGTACCTAGTATCTGAACCTTAAACGTCTTTTATAAGAGAGTTTAAAAAGTTTGCTTACATCGCTTTGATTCTAACTGCCTCAAGTTTCTACGTACAGGAACGGTACTACCTTATAACTGCTGAACCATTTGAAAAAAAAAAAAAAAAACCGCAATGTTTAAAAAATCAAACACCTATAACTTCTACACTTTTTACTTAAGGTTCCCCCGTACCTAACACTTTTTGTGGTTTAGCCAGTTGGATGGGACCCTGAAGAAAACTATGATTTTTTGATCCAGACTAGAAACCGAGCAATCCCTGGCCCAGCACCCCCAGAGGTATCGCTTCACTTGGAGGACTTTGTGACCACGAGCATATTTTAAGACCCACAGTTACCATTAATAAGGACAGTGGATCTTCGGCTGGCTAGGATTGAACCCGGTCTCTAACTTCTACAACTGCGGCTGCTACCACTGTTTCTGGTCGCGGCGCAAATTATCAATTCTTAGGCAACTAGTTCCATCATTATCTTTAGATATCGGACACAACACTTAATTCTTGAAGATTTTAACATAAGAAGCATAACAATAACATGTTTTTTCACTCCTTCGTTTTTTTAACAATCACGGTTTTTTTAAATTGTTTTCAATTAGCCGTAGTTGATGTTCCTCTAATTTTAATTTTCTATGCTTAAAATACAATTTCTTTTGGTTCACTGGCTTACTCGCGCATACACACACACACACACACACACAAAGAGACATAGATACATGCACTTTTATCCTCTTTAGACAAAAACAGCATCCAGCACGCAACATCCAGCTTCCCTCATCCAGCATTCCACATCCAGCATCCAGCACACAACATACAGCATCCCACATCCATCACGCAACATCCAGCATCCAGCACACAACATCCAACATCACGCACACTACATCTAGCATCTCATTCACAACATCCAGCATCTACATCCAGCATCCAACACACAACATCCAGCATCCCGCACACAACATCCAGCTTCCCGTACACAACATCCAGCATCCCGCACACAACATCCAGCATCCCGCGCACAACATCTAGCATCGCGTTCACAACATCCAACACACCGTTCACAACATCCAGCATACAGCACACAACATCCAGCATCCAGCACACAACATCCAGCATCTAGCACCTTTGAGAAGCATTGCATCTAGCACCCATCTCTCCTCTAAGTCTAGCACACAACATTCAGCATCTAGCACACAACATTCAGCACACCACACAGCATCTAGCACACAACATTCAGCATCTAGCACACAACATCCAGTATCCAGCACGCAACATCCAGCATCCAGCACACAACATCCAGCAACCAGCACACAACATCCAGCATCTAGCACACAACATTCAGCATCTAGCACACAACTTTCAGCACACCACACAGCATCTAGCACACAACATCCAGCATCTAGCACACAACATTCAGCATCTAGCACACAACTTTCAGCACACCACACAGCATCTAGCACACAACATTCAGCATCTAGCACACAACTTTCAGCACACCACACAGCATCTAGCACACAACATCCAGCATCTAGCACACAACATGCAGCATCCAGCACGCAACATCCAGCATTCAGCACACAACATCCAGCATTCAGCACACAACATTCAGCACACAACATTCAGCACACAACATTCAGCACACAACATTCAGCACACAGCATCCAGCACACAACATCCAGAATCTAGCACACAACATTCAGCATCCAGCCTCCAGCTCTAAGCACCTCTTACACTTTATTTGAATTTTTACATGAATTCAAATTATGTTTTTCGCAATTATGATTGCGATAGCTGCCATTTGTAGAAACAAGAAACCCAACTGGTAGAGTCTTATCTTTATCGCAATTCATGATTGCGAAAAATATAGTTAGAATCAAGATGTCAAAACTCAAATTTTTTTAAATTTTTTTTAAACATTTATTATTGCATTAAGGATAAGTTTTTGCGATTTTAAGATAATTTATTTAAAATAAAACATAATTTCCTCTTGTTTCAGTTTTATTGCTTAGACTTTTATGAAACAGAGTTCCATAAAACCAAAACTTTGAAGAATTTTCCATAGGTTTGAATCAGACTACATTTGAGTTCTACTTCTTGCAGCTTTTCTTAATCTAATGGAACTTCCTTTGCGTAAACGAAAGTTTTCTTTAGGTAAAGAAAAACGAAAATGATTGGAAACTTTTTAACGGAAAAAATGTTAAAGTATTAGAGTAGATTTTTACTTCAAAAAACCTTTCTGGAGTAGGGAAAAAAAGGATAAAATAATCATAAAAACTTTCACTGAAATCTTTTGATGATCTTCGGAATCTTGCAGTTTGCCAGTTATTTCCTGAATGTTTGAAACTTTTTCATTAAAATGATACGCATCGTATGAAATTTGAATAAGATGTGCTGATAGATTGCTTTATTAATTTTAAGATGTATTCATAAATTCAAAGTATTTCGTGTGCGAGAAGCACTTTTCTGTTAAAAAAAAGTTATTTCTTCAATGTATACAGATTTCTCATTGCAGAAAGTTTTAGACATTTGGGGCTGTCCATAAACGTTGGCACACTTTTTCCAGTATTTTTCACCCCCCTCCCCCTTTGTTTCTTTTTTGACACAATTTATTACATCAGCATGGACTTGCAGTTCAGAAATAAGGCACCCTTTAATTAGCGAGTTGAACTGCTCTTGTTTGATGTAATATTAATTTACCAACCATAGTTTGTTGGCACTATCAGCTTCGATGAGATGACATCTACCTCCAGCTCGGTTATTCACTATTCCAGACTAATGAGTCCATAGCAAGGACAAACAGCAGTGTTTGGATGTGATATCCGGGCTGTCAGTATATTGTATGTAGTTGACATATGAGTTTTAATGACACACACACATTTGTGAGCATAGCAATATTGACTATATGTGTGCTTATTTTCTACTAAGTAAGATTAAGTTTGTAACAAAAATCTTAGTTAATGTATAACAGAAATTAAATAAAACTATAAAAGAGCAACTAAAAATATAATATTTTAGAATTTGAAAAATATTGTAATTAAAATTTTAAAATTTAAGAATTTGGAAACGCAAAATTTGATAAAAGGTAAAAGCAAAACTTGATTAAATTTACCTTAAATCTTACCCATAATCTATGAACCAAAATACTTACAAACGGTCAAGTAAAATGTCACAAGAGTTAAATCGCGAAAATTTGCATACAAGTATTTCGGGTTTTCTATGCAAAAAAGGGGAGATTATGGATGAAAAGATATCTGGCCGGATTGTCTTCAAGAAAATGTTTTTGTAAGTGAAGTTTTATTGATGTATTATCTTGAAGACCAACGTTTGGAAGCCATTACAAATTTAGGAAAAACGTACAACCAAACCTGTTTTTATGCGATGGATAGGGACCGCATTAAAAAAAAATGATCGAATCTTCGCGAGTAGCTATAAAAAAGTAGTTTTCGCAACACAGTTGAAAGACCTTTTTTTATGCGGTGGAAGGGACCGCATAAAAAAAGTCTCACGTAGAAAATGACCCAAAAAGTTATCTATAAACGAAATAAAAATAAACCAAATGATGATAATTTTGCAGACTCTTGAAAAATTTTCCGAGTAAGGAAATTTTTGGGACATCACAGTGACTTCCCATCGGGGTGCCCCTGTCGTCACTTGAAGATACTACCTCGCACTCGTTTTATAAATAATTTCCGCTCGATTTATAAATACTTTTCATATACCGCACACAAGCAAAAAAAAAAAAAAAAATCGAACTAAAAAAGATCGCACAAAAACAGGTTTGAGTGTACTTAAATTAGGGTTTTTTGAGACAATTGTGTGAGGTGAACAGTAATTAATTGCAGATTCGTCATCTACGCCAAAAATATACAAGAAACACATATTTTCATCTAAACGACATTTTACATTTTCTGTCGTGTAATTTAAGATTTCTGATAACTTAATGCATTTTGTTAAAAACACGATATTTACTTCCTCATAAAATAAAGCAACTTTAAGTTCTATCTTTCATCCGGTCACATTCATAAATGCACTACTGTGTTTTCCCCAAACAAAAATAAGACCCAGTCTTGCATTAAATTTTGTCGCAAGAGATATGATAGGGCTTAGTTTTAGGAGATGTCGCATTTTTTATGCATATTCTGCCCAAAAACAAATTTATTTGAGATCAAGAAATACGAATATTTAAATGTAAGAAATATGTTGGTAAAAGTTCAATACACTTATTCCCGTTCTATGATCGTGACCTTCTATTAAAACGACCAAATCTGCGATTCAAGGAAATGAAATTTAAAAATTGGAGGTGTAGAGTCTCAGGACCCTTAGTTTTGCCTCAAAACTGCAATTACAACCCCTTTCCAATTTTTATGATTATCTTAAGCAGAGTTTTTTTTTTTTTTTTTTGATACGGCTTACATTACAAGTAGAAGCACCCCCAAAAATTATCCGAATGTTTATTTATGATTAGATCGCATTTTCGGGTTTCACAGTATATCAGGAAAAAATTTATTATAACTTCAAGCTCAAAATTTAAATAATGTCTTCTTTGTTATCACAGTGACATGAGATGAAATACATTCTTATTCAAATATTTCTACTATGTTCGTTTTCACTTCTAACTTTCCCTTTTAATCAAGAATCACAGCGCAAGAAACAAAGATCTTTGTGTGCTTTTAGCACTGCAGTAATTTGTCATTTCTATTTGAGCAATGCCTTGTCAAAATCGTCTGTCACATTTTCCTCTTTTATTATGTAACCCATGAAAAGCAAAGGTGATTTTTTAAATTCAGGTGACATGTAAAAGGAAAAAGATTATCAAGAATGTTTTAGTGAAACTAAACGGGAAAAGAACGCTGTATGTCGTCAAGGAGAAATTAAATCAAAGCATCAAACAAGTAAAATTTTCACAGAAAGTGTATCTAGACTCGGTTGAATGCATAGCTCACTTTCGACAGTTACACATTTCATATATATATATATATATATATATATATATATATATATATATATTGGGGGGGACAGAATTTAAGACTTTTTTGCCACAATGCTGGCACATAATTTAGTTTAAAGTGTGAGATGGCGCATAATGGTTATAATCTATAGTGGCTACGTTCGCCAACCTCTGCCGGTAGCAACCGGCCGGTTGATCACATGACAGCCAATGACGCACGTCAGATGAACAATACGTAGGTGAAAAAAGACTGATTATTGGTCAAAAAATGTCACGTGCTTCAATCAACCAGCTTAAATTGCTGTCGACCAGTATATCAATAGAACGCTGCGGTTAGTCACCGGTCGAGCAGTCGAGGTCGGCGAACGCAACCAGTGGCACTTCTTTAAAATTTTACAACGTAGATTTTTTTCCAAATCTTTACTTATAAATACTACTATTTGCCAACAGAAGTAAAAAAAAATAATAAATAAAAATAAAATAAAAAAACTAATTATTGATTTAAAATCTACATTTAGTGTTTTTCTTGTCCCGAAAGTAACTAACATAAAGTTTGTAAATTAAACTGTTGCATGGGGCGTATAAGTGATACATTCTACAATGACACATTTCATTAAAATTTTATAATTTGGAAGAAAACTTTTCAAATTTCAAGTAATGTTAGCTGCGTAGAAACAAGCACTCAGAGACCATTACCACATTTATGGTTATTTTTGAAACTAAACTATTGGTAAGCGAAAACTAAACAATATGAAGTATATTTTCTGAAACTTTCCGGTGTTTCGAAAGAATTGCATTGGCGCCACTACTGTTTGAAGATGACACTGTGAAAAAAGTTGTTTTTTAAAGTTAACTGATCTTACATTTTGCTTTCCAGCAATTCTATAAATGCGAAGTTACTGGATTCAACTAGCATTATGTCTCACGTAGAAGCAAGGGCACTCATATAGGGGGTAGGGGGGCTTAAGCCCCCCTTAGAATTGAGAACTATCTTGCTTTTAGTGCTTTTTTCTTTGCAAAAATGTATAAAAATTTCTTTTTCAGCCATTAATGATTAAGTTATTAAAAATGTCAAATTTTAATATATCTAATATGTACTGAAATCGGTTTCCATGGAGAAAATATTCTGCTAAACCATGGGGAAAGTTTTTGAGCATCCAGCTTAAAATTTTGCATATGGGCGCCCTTGAGTGGAAGGTTGATAAAACATTTAGTTATGAATTTTTGTACTATGTTACTTTTGGTGTGCGCTCAAGTTTTCAATTACCCCAAACTTGCTGTGCTTTGGGGTAAAAGGAAACAACTAAGTTCTTCATTCACAGTACGTACATACTGCACTAATGTACAGCACTTGTAAATGCGCTTAACATGTAGAAGTATTGCCTTTTCATTTGATTGATTAAAAGCTCTTTTTCTTTTAAAACAGTTTTTCTCCTTTATTCAGTATACTGTAGTTATTAACTAAATTAGACCCCCTTTTTCGGAAAAAAATCCAATTATCCGAATTTTCAATTATCCAAATGGGTCCAGTCTTAATTGATGCGAATAAGTTTAGGACTACTGGAGCATGGAGGGATCCAGAAATTGTTTAAGGAGGGGGTGGTTGATTTTTTAACTTCCCTCTTACTATGTATTTGATTTGCATATATTTTAGGTTGGTGGATGGCGGGAGGTGCCACATCATTTTTACCTAATACAATTAAAATATGGAGATTTTTCCGAGCAGGTTCCTGTATCTATTCCTTTCCTTTTCCGTTCGAAGGGCTAAAATTGCGTTTCAGAACTTTAGTTTCGTAGTAATTCCGTGGAATGTTTCAAAATCCTTTTCCCGTAACATGATCGAAAGTCGTCTAAAATTGCGCTTTTTTGGAACTTCAGTTTCCAAAAATTACCGGAGGAAAATCACTGAATCCATTTTCCCCCCTAATAACACCACCAGAGGTGTCTACAACAGCGTCATTAAGACTTAATTTTTTCAAAATGCCCGGGGGAAGGCCACCTAACATTACCAAAGATCGTCTGAAATTGCCTTTTTGAAACTTCAATTCTGAAAAGTTTAGGATATTCGAAAACCATTCTCCTTAACGTTGTCAAAGATGGCATACATCACTTACGTTTTAGAACTTCAACTTTAAAAAATTGCCAGTGCAATGACTCTCAAGGGAGGGGCGATCGTCCCCATCGCCCCTCTCTTGTATCTGTCCTTGTACTGTAGTTTTTTTTAACGGAAAAGAACGATATATATTCTTCAGCTAGAAAAATATTCTTTGTTCAGAACGCTTGAAAAAATTTTAAAATCTAAAAAAAAAGCCATATGTAAAAGGAAAAATGCGAAGAACAGCATGAAAGACACAAACTAGCTTTAAAACATGAAAAAAAAGTGTATATCTTGCTCCCTTCATCATCGAGAGCAGATGAAAAGGAGTGTGTTCTGAAGTTATGACATGTCTCATAAGCATTAATTAAGAAATATAATTAAAAAATTTGTTATGCTTGCGTGCGTACCACCGTGCCACCTACATTGAGAAAGTTCGGAGTTGACTGTTAATATGTAACGAGAGGAGAGTGTGAGAGATTGCGCATTGAGAAGCCATGAATTAAATACAGTCCATTAGAGAAACTTTGAGTTGTGTTTTCTTTTGAGCTGAGAAATTCTTTATATAAACTGAGCTATCAATACAAAATTCATTAAGCTTTAAATTCAAGCTTTTTTTTGGGGGGTAATTTTCATTTAAGATCAAAATCTGATACCTTTTCTTCAGACTCTCTAAACGGTGCTTAGACATAATAATGCATTAGTAAAAGTAGAAAATTAATAAATCATTAAGAAAAAAAATCATCTTTAATTCCATTTTGAAGTCGCAATTTTATTGAAGGTTTACAAACTTTGCGATTTCTGAAAAATTCAGCGAGTTTATAAAATTTTGCACGATAAAGAAAATTAAATAATAAAAAAAAAAAAAACTACTTCAGATTTTAGAATATATTTTTTTATATTTTGATCCTTATCTTGAACAGTGTTTTTCACACCGTTAATTCACCTCTATACCTGTGAACCTTTTGCAGTTAGGGCCCTGATTCGTTGTTTACCCCTGCGTCCCTACATATAATTCTAGGGCCCTGGTCAACAGGTGTCCCTTTTCCCCCCCACCCCCCGGGCCGTGGAAAAAACACTCTCAGTAGAATCGACAATGTGTGTCAAATCCAGAGGGTCTGGTGAGTTGACCCCCTAAGCCCCCTCCCCCCTATCGACACTCTCGGGAGTTGTGCCATTTTTAAGTTTTGATGTTAGCGCTACCTGCATTCTTTTAGCTAATATTGTACAAATAAGAAAAAAAAATGATGCATAAAAATAAAAAAATTCTCATGGATAAATAGTTTTTTTTTTAAATAAATGCTCTTTATCAGTACTGGACTTTATTAACACCGTATATATATCAGAATCGAATACCAAAATCTAAAATATACAACCACCGTAGCAATGTGTAACTAATAAGAATTTATGATATTTTCAGGGGTTTTTATTTCTTCTTGATTTCTGATAGAATGGTGATATTGATACATTGTATGTATTGATTAGAAAATATTTTCTTCCAAAAAAAAATACAGAAAAAAAAGTAAAAAACATAAAAATGAAAATAATACCCGAGGAAAAAAAGAAGCTTTTTTAAAAAAGTGGAAAAAAACTCCCTCCCCCCCAAACAAATCCACTGCTTCTTAGAATACATATCCAAACAACGACTGTTTATGCAGTAATCTTTATGCAAGCGTAAAATTTCTCGCAAAAAAATTTAAGAACTGTTTCTAACTTTTTGAGTTTCTTGTACTTTGTTTAGAAATAAATAGTCTGCAAGATTCAAGGAAATGTCCAGTATCGGAGAAAGCTTAGGATTTCATAGAGTAGATTCAGACGTTGGTATACATTTTAAATTTCTTTTTAAGCACAGGAATGTTTGTTTTGAATTTCGATTACGTTTTCAGACGCGAGAAAAGTTTTTAAATTTTAGGAACGCTTTTTAGGCCTAGTTGGATGTTTTTATATAATAGGGTTTTAGAAAACCGTTGCGATGCATTATTACTTTTAAAAAAAGATTTCCTTCTTAGCTCAAATAGATAAGCAAGTAAATACACAAAAGCGAACTAAAATGAAGTAACAATATATGTATTAGTTAAATGCATTGCATCATCTGTATTTGTTGTCATTTGTTTTGTTTTGACTAGAAGTCTTCACACATCTATTGGGCCATTCCACGGAAAACGGTAATTTTTTCCTGCATGTGACACTTCATATATCTCATTAAAAATACTAATTTAAAAGGGTAATGAACAAAATTTTGTTGATTAAGACATCAAAAACGTATGTGTGACAACTTCTTAAGCGAAAAATGCCGTCATTACCTTTTAAAATTATTACTTTTTTAATGAAATATAGGACCTGTCACGTGTTCGACCTGTCACGTGTGGACCACAATGGGCGTTTTCAGTGGAATGGCCATACACATACTTTTTTGAACGATTTATATTATTATTTCTCAACAAATGAGATATGTTTCCTGTACGTTGGAACCTTAGCTTTCAAAACCTACAATTTGTTTCCTCATTGCTATAATAATAGAGCAAAAATATTAATTAATGCGTACAGCAAACTACAGAAGTTGACTTTGGATATCCTGCACGTAACGCATGCAAATAAATTAAATTTTAAAAATTTCTTTAATAAAAATAATACTGTGCCAGGAGTATCTTTATCAAATATAAAGAATAAAAATGTGCTTTTTCCTGTTCAGTTAAACAATTAAGATCTATCACTAAATGTTGGTGAAATTATTGAGTCGAAGTGTCCCGCACGTAACGATGGAATGACCCTATTAGTGATTTGGTGCTTCAAGCCCATATTAGATGGCAACGCATAATTTTGAACAATGATTTTCAACAGCTGTGCCATGATATCTACAAATGTGCCACGTGAGGTCTACTAGTGTTGCATATGAGATCTACAAACATGCCTCATGAGCTTTGGAATCGCGTTACACGAGATTTACAAGTGTGCCAAATGAGATCTACAAGTTTGCCACATGAGATCTACAAGTGTGCCACATGAGATCTACAAGTGTGCCACATGAGATCTACAAGTGTGCCACATGAGATCTACAAATGTGCCATATGAGATCTACAAGTGTGCCATATGAGATTTAAAAATGTGCCTCATGAGGTCCAAATAAGTCTCTTAATGACAAGCATGCCTCATGAGATCTAAAAGTATGCTTCATGAAGTCTAAAAGTGTGCCTCAGGAGTTCAAAAAGAATGCCACAAGAAATGTATAAGCATGCTATATGGGATTTGCAAGCATGCTTCTTGAGATCTTCAGAGGTCCTGGTTACCGATCTTCACAAACTGCTTGGGGTGCCATCTTCCCCAAGGAGCTCCACGTTTTTTTTTTTTTGAAAATATAGGATTAGAAAATCATGAATTTTAAAGAAAATAGCAGATTAATTATTTATTAATTGGAAAAAATCTCTTTGGTTTTTCATTAGTATTTCTCTTAATTAGTTGGATTTATATGAGTAAAAAAATTTAATTTATCAAGAATTTCATGCAAAATTATGTATGATTGCAAGTTTTCTTTCCTACATAACCTAACTAATAAAGCTAAAAAGACTTAGGATAAAGATTTGTTTCATTTGTAGATTTTTATCCTTTTCAATGTTTGTGTGTGGTAAGAAGGAGAGGGGGCAATATGCTCTTCACTATTCAATTGAACAATAAAACTATAAAAGTTTTACAATGGATATACAAAAGCATTATCGTTGCTAGGCATGTGCAAACAACGTGATTGCACAGGACCACGCAATGGTTCGCACCGACACCGTGAAAAGGTTAAACATTATTTTGCGTTGACTTAAAGTGATAGAATAGAGGGGGGAGGGGAGCTCTCCAAAGTATTTTGAACCTTGGGCCTGACCTTTAGTTAGTATCTACAAGTGAGCCATATGAGATCTACGAATGTGGCACACGAGATCTGTAAGTTAAAAGTGTGCCATTTGAACTTGGAAAGTGTGCTGCATTAGTTCTAAAAATGTGCCACGTGAGGTTTCGAAGTTTACAGCAAGCTATCTACCATTGCGTTATATAAGATCCAAAAGTATGATGTATGAGATTTACGAGAGTGACGCATTAGATCATTCCGCATGACATCGACAAATGCGTCATGCAGAGCTAAATAATGTAGACGCGCGCCGTGTGCGGATACATCCGCTGACGTGCAGATACATTCGCCGAGGAGTTGCGCGTCGTCCGATAATCGTAAAAGTTCTTACTTTTTACTTCTAATTTGTTTTAAATGTATATCCTTTATTTAAATTGTAAAACTTATAAATAGTATATAAGCCAGCGCATAAGACAAATATATTCGCTGCTGTGCGGATACATTCGCTGCGGGTACGAGCATGTGACGATAATCCTTCAGGTTATTATTCTTTGCTTCTAATTTGTTTTTTAAATTAATTTTGTTTGTGTCATATGTTAGAAACATAGCTAGATGTTATATACGGACGCAGATACATTCGTTGCTGTAAGCAAATATTTACTGCTGTGCGGAAACATTCATTGCGGACATGCGCATCTCGCGATAAACGCTGATAATGTTCTAGTTTTCCGCCTGTTTTTTTTTTCCTTCTGTTAAAAATATTACTGAGATGTTATTCTTCCCTCTTTTTCTCCTTTTCATTAAGTGGTGATAACTGATCAATTCTTTTCATGTAGCTTTGTATTTCTTTTCATCTTATTCTTTTTCTTTTTTTTGGTGCTCATATCAAAATGGTGCAGCGCAAGTTCGCACTTACCGTATTTTCGGAAGTTTGCACCGCATCCGCCGTGCGCGCCGCATCGTAAAATTTGTTTAAAGAAAGGGAAAAAAAATTACTGTATGTGCCGCACCCGTCGCGTCTAGCGTCCCTTTGAGCCACGCCTAAAGTTAAACAGTGTGAAAGAACAGTTGTTTCTGTTAGTTGTTTTTTGAAAAAATCTGGAACGAAATTTAAACATATTAAATCTTTCAAAAAATAATCTTAGCTGTAATTACTGATAGTTAATTACCCTAAATTTGACAACCACGGACTTTCTGAATTTCGGATTGCTGCCGAAAAGTTTGGCATTGCTCATGAAAAAACCTTGAACGATCGCCTTTATTGATGTTTAAATTATTAACTTTCAATAATTACTGGATAAACTCGCTTAAATCTCAGCACTTTAGTCCAAAAACAATGCTTAAAGCTGGAGATTCAAATTTAACGGCGAAATAAAAGTTCTGAAAATTTTCCCGATCTACACTCAATTGCAGTCTCGCTATTGCATTATTATTATTCTTTAATTCCGTAATGTCTCTTTTCATTAGATGAACTTATGTGCGCAAACCCGTATTTTATCATTCAACAGAATTCGGAGTTCTATCTGGAAAATTAAGAATTTCTGACCTTCCAAGAATTGAAATTAAATGTGCCCCTGGATGCCTCCACTATAATTTTGAAAGAAAGCAATTATCTTTGCAAATAATAAAGCTCAAAGCCTTCTCTGTCTGGATGTCTGGATCTCTGTGACGCGCACAGCGCCTAAACCGTTCGGCCGATTTTCATGAAATTTGACACAAAATTAGTTTGTAGCATGGGGTTGTGCACCTGGAAGCGATTTTTAGAAAATTCGATTTTGTTCTTTTTATATTCTAATTTTAAGAACATTTTACCGAGCAATTGATCATAACGTGGACGAGTAAATTACAAAATTATCGTAACGAGGAACCGTAACATGGGCGAGCAAATACCCATAGCAAATTGGCGAGAAATTCATCAACCATTATTTGTAAATATACAGGCGAACCAAGTGATCTTTTCATTTTTCTACGGGCAAAGCCGTGCGAGTACCACTAGTACATTTATAAAAATCCTGCTTTAAGCTTAAATGCCAGCTTTCTTATTGATTATCCTACGTACTTCACGCATTTGTGTGCACGTCAAAAGTACGTTGCGAGTTCACATAAGTCGAATATTGCAAAACTTGCTACTCACTTTTGTATAACTTAAACTTGAGGACATGAAATTGAAATCTTTTGTCGAATAAAATAAAACCATATACATGAAATTCTGTACATGAAACACAATCGTAAGTTCTCTTAAAAAAAAGGTTAGAAGTGAGAAAAAAATGCGTATCTTATCAAAAAGCAACCAGTACTTAGCCAACTTTTAAAGAATGTGGTACTGAATGACATAGTTCTTAAAATGCTTTTACAAAGTAACAAACAAATATTTGGGACGTATAAAAACGAACTAAATAAAGTTTAAATCAAGTGTAAAATCCGAACAGCATTTGAATGTAAACAACAAATCATGCAAATCCGGGAAAACGAAAAGAATTGTTGAAGCATTTTGAATTTTGGGAGTGCAATATGAAAGAAGACAGAATCGAATCTTCAAAGTTGAGGAAACATATATAAAATTTTGTGTTTTAAGACATACTTTAGAGCCGTTTTTAGCCTACTTTCCCAGTAAAAGTGAGAAAAAGAAGAAAAAAGCATGAAAGAAGGCTTAATGCATCTTAAAAATATCGCAAAAAACAAAAAAAAGTCAAAAATAAATAAAATAATTAAATAAATATTGAAAAACTAAAAATTAGAAAGTAGGGTATTGAGATGGGGAAAAATGTCTGTCGGTCTGTCTGTCCCCCCCCCCCTAATAACTTTCGAATGAATGGTCCGATTCGAACAAACTTTTTTTTTGTTCGAAAGATCTCGGCGAGGACACCTCATTCCCATATTTCACTTTTTGATTTGAACTATTTTTTGTTCAATTTTGAACAGTTCAAAAAAACTTAACATTAGCGCCTACGGGGAACTTCAAGGCAATTCCGAACTGTGAGGCGAATTTTCTTCAACCAAACTTTGTAGGAAAAAGCTTTTGATGAAAAACTTGTATAAAAAATATCTTTTTGATTTGAACAATTTTCGTTCAATTTTGAACAGTTCAAATCCCTTAACATTAGCGCCTACGGGGAAACTGAAAGTGAATGTAGATTCCTTACTCTAAGACGGATTTTTTTCAAACAAATGTTGTTGGAAATAGCTCTTGACGCCAAACTTCAGACTTCGACTCCGAGAATTTAGGGGCACTTGACTGCGACTCCGACTCTTATGCCCGACAATTAATCGGACTCCGACTCTGACTTCGTAGCTTTGGCAAAAATTTATGGAGGACAAATGACTGACTCCGAGGATATCCGTCTCCGACTCCTTTATCCCAAAATGAGATTGACTCCGACTCCGCAGCTATGGTTTTCACTGTGAAATAATTATTGTTGATATGATTTGTTTTTATTTTCACACTAAAGTTTTAATTTAGGTATTCAGTTTTCTACATAACGATATGCGCAGACGATTTTTTTTTTTTTTTTTTTTTTTTTGACAATGAAAAGTATTTTTTTAAGTTGACATTTTATTGTTTTTATTTACTTTGGTAAGTGCATTAATTCATTAAAAAAAAATATTTTTGCCAACAGGGGAAAAAGAAACTATTTTTTTTTTTGATATGATGTATTTATTTCAATAAGCTTATTAATTTTAATTATTATTTTTTCGTTTTGAAAGCTGTTAAAGAATTTTTTTTACAGGGAAAAAAGTGTATTAACTGCTTTGTTTAAAAGGTGCTCCTTTTTTTCTTTTTTACGCACCTAATTTTTTTAGATGTGTGAGGAATACTTTATTCCTAGAAATTAGCAAAAATATGTTTGAAACAATTTGCGATTTTAGCTATTTTTGAGAATATTGATCAGGTACTAGAAAGTAGTATGGGTATACGGGAAAGTAGGCTCGTATAGTTCTAGACGGAACTTCTTGTTTTAAAAAGTAGTATTAATACTCAACGCATTGTCATAGCAAGTTATTTTTTCTGTGTTACTATTCTTCATTTGCAACTTGTTTTCCAATTAACCCTTTCAGACGTGGTGTCGGGTATACCGGACATGAGCTTTAAACAGCTGCTAATCATTTAATAATTGATTAAATTAATTGATCTTTTTTGTAGTTGACTCTTTACATTTTGTTTATTATTACTTGCGCAAAAATTTTTCATTTTGGAATTGACAACACTAACAAATAGATGTTGTTAGATTGAGAGTAGCTCATTTTTCCAACCTTGGGCTCTCATCGCAAAGGCGAGGTTTTTTGTTTTGATTTTTTTGAAAACTAATAATATATATATATACATTTTTTTTTTTTTTGATAATTTAAAATGCGTATAAAATGTTTTAATATTGTTTAGGGTACATTTTACAATGACGTTTGTTTGGTACCAAATAAAAACATTTTTGGCTAAGAAGTTCATAATTCCGTCCGAAAGTGTCTGAAAATAGTGATAATTTGTTTAGAAAAGAAAAAAATGGTAGCTACTCAAAGCACAAAACAGATGTGTATTTGTGTGTGTGTGTGTGTCCCCCTTTCCCCTTCTTCATTTAAGGGAATCAATGCACGATATTCTTTAATACTTTATGTTTATTGGATTAGTTAATAATACATAAATACTTTTTTGACATTAATTAAGGAAATGCTTTGCAATTAACTTGTTAAGGCATGCACGAAAACAATTAATAAAAAGAACTACTGCATTGTTTCAATAGTCATTCTCATATAAATAATAGCCGATGACAAAGTAACCCACGTGTTTCAACAATGAAACTCGAGCCACGGCATGATAATTTGATAACGTGTGTTGGTAATGTTTAACATGCAGGGAAAGGCTTTATTATGACAAGGCTGAACTCGGTCTGGTAACTTAACTGTTTTACTCGTAAGACTGTCATTTCAGGAGAATGAAAAAATGAAAAAAAAAAAAAAATGGATAGATCTACTGGAGCTTAGGGTTCATCCACGAGAGTTAGGGTTACAATTTCAACTATCAAAATATCACCAAACAAGCAATGGCTTCGTTCAAATGCAGAAGCAATTTTCACCCGTCATACCGTGACAGGAGATTTTCTAGTTTGTTTCATAATCACTTAATGGAGCTTATAAGATCCATAATTAGAGGCTAATTCTCGATTCCAGTTTTCAATTCAAAAGCATTTTTTCATCATGTTCTTATTTTCAATACTTTCGAGGTAGAAGAAAGAAATGTTGAACTAAATTACAACAAAAAGTTTCTCAACGTAAAAGTTTCCTTCTAAATGTCAGACACACTCAACATCAACTTCCCTTCCTTTCGGACTTTTTCCTTAACCGACATCATTGCTTGTTTGTTTGAAAGAATCAACAATTTTTTTCACGCAAATCAAATCAAACTATGAATATTTAAATGATAAGTAAGTTTTTAAGTTTTTAAATAACCAAGGCTACTAGAGAATTGTAAGTACAATTTAGTAAATATTCGGGAGGAAATAATTTTCCTTAAAACTCCTGCTGGGAGGTTTTGACAGGAAAATATATTGTTTGTCATTTTCAATCATGTTTCTCTGAAACTTGGAACACTTTCAATTTTTTCTTTCTTTTTTCTTTTGCTTCGTTTTTTTTTTTTTTTTCCCTTTCTTAGTTTTGTTCGATGACTTTTTCTGCTCTCCGCTGACTTTCGTTGCAAAAGTGAATCAATATTTTTCAGACGTGCCGCTTCCAAAACTGTCGAAGAGGGTAAAATGGCGGTCTCAAATTTGAATTATTCATGTGACATTCCACGACTGATCTGGTGCAGCATATACACCGCGTTTTATTTTTTATATTTTCTATATTTCCTTTGTTCTTTGATTCTTTATTCTAGGTATACAAATACTCAATTGTTTGAAATATGCAATGAAAATTTATTACAAAATTATTCCAGACAACTGTTTTGTACATTTAATATTATCAACTTAGATGTGCCTACAGAGAAGGCCAACTATAGTTTTCTTATGGGAATTTCAGTTCATGAACATCGCCAACTCTTTATTATAACAGAAAGTCGCCCGTCAAGGCATGACGGGTGAAAACTGCTTCTACATTTAAACGAAGTCATTGCCTGTTTGGTGATATTTTGATAGTTGAAATTTTAACCCTAACTCCAGTGGATTAACCCTAAACTCCAGTGGATGGCGTTAATTTTCAACCACTTTTTTTATTCTTCATTCGTCTGAAAGTACAGTCTTACCAGTAAAACAGTTAAGTTACCAGATCCAGTTCAACCTTGTCAAAATAAAGCGTTTCAGTGCATCCCTGCATTTCAAACATTGGCAAAAAATATTATCAAATTATCATGTTATGGCGCGAGTTTCGTTGTTGATGACGACAAGAGCGTTATTCGATCAGTAAATTGGCTATTATATAACATGAGAATTATTTTATCTTTTAAATATTCATATCCCCTATCGCCCTTAAAGAATTTATCGCCCCATTTAGGAGTCAAATTGCCCCTTTGGAGGCGATCGACTCCAGGTTAGGTTTAAAATACATTTAATATTATCAACTTAGATGTGCCTACACAGAAGGCCAACTATAGTTTTCTTATAGGAATTGTGGTTCATAGACATCGCCAACTCTTTATTATACCAGAAAGTCGCCCGTCAAGGTATGATGGGTGAAAACTGCTTCTACATTTAAACGAAGCCATTGCCTGTTTGGTGATATTTTGATAGTTGAAATTTTAACCCTAACACCAGTGGATTAACCTTGAACTCGAGTAGATAGCGTTAATATTGTTGACCACTTTTTCGTTTCTTCATTCTCCTAAAATGACAGGCAATAGCACTGGCAATTCTTTCCAGTAAAACAGTTAAGTTACCGAATACAGTTCCGCCTTTTTAAAATAAAGCATTTTCCTGCATGTCAAACATTACCAAAAAATATTATCAAATTATCTTGCTATGACGCGAGTTTCATTGTTGATGACGTCAGGAGAGTTACTCGATCATTCGCTATTAAGATATATTATACATAAGAGGATATTTTTTCAGTGGCGGGCAAAAAAATTGCATCACTTGCGGTAAAGTGTGCAAATAATGTTTTCCATGTTATTGTTTTATGCAATGATGATAATGCTTCAATAAAATATTGTAGGAATACTCTCAATTTTATTTGGATTAAAAATTTATTTGTTTTTAATATTTTTAAAAAATGAAAAAATGTGAAAAATGTAATTTTTCAGAAAATGTGGAACGGAGCATTAAATTCAAGTTCTAAAATCAATACTACAGTGCTGAAATCATAAATGTGCATTTTATTATTTTCAAGATAGACTAATTATACTTTAAGACGCGTTTCAAAGTACAACATATGCATGGTTCTTAATAATTTAGATATTTTTAAGAACATATAAATATGTTCGAGTCTTATGTAGTCTTTTAAACACATTTAATGTGACATAGTAATTCATAATTAATTATTTATAATTCATGGTTTAATTCATTACCATGGGAGAAAAAAATTTTGTTTTTTTTGGTGCAAAAACAGTTTAAGTATATGGCTGTTTCCTGAATCATGAAGATTTTCTTATAGCACAACATGATTTGTCCCAAGGTAAAATAGGATATTGTACCTTAGGACAGCTTGGAACTCTTACTTTAAATGGCTGGCAATATTTTATTTTCAAATTGTCAGAAGTAAAAAAAATATATTTTTCATAGAAATATGTTGGGGAGTTTTGGGAACTTTTAGAGTTTCAATTAGATTCAAATAGTTGACGCTAAAAATTAAAATAGGAAGTGTCCCAAGAGACAACACTCTCCTCTATAGATACAAGATATCTCGAGCTGGTACGAGACGCGTTCCTTTAAGTTGTCAGTTGTCCTGCTACTAAGTTTAAAAAATATATAACAGGACTCAATTTTTGTAAAATGAAAATGCACGGTTTTTGTAAAAAAAAACACACACACAATAAAATAGAATTTCCTGTTTAAAATTGTAAATTAAATGATTTTTTAAGAATTTTACACTACGAAAAGCCTGTGCCGTATTATTGTTTTTCCACTCGTAGAATGGGATAAGGTTAACTGAGAAAAAGAAACCATAAAAACAATTTCAAAATTTCATCAAAAATAAGTTTCTTCAAAATGGTAAAGTGTGAACACGAAAAACAAAGAAAAAGAAAATTTGAGAACTTTAAAAAATAACTGTTTACATTTCCTCCGGAGACTATTTCGACACCCTCACTGTTTATGTTTATTTCAAAACTTAAGTTGAGGACACATTCAAAGCAGTCTTTTTTTTCTCTTATTACTTTCACTGTCATGGGTAATGTTTTTCTACCCTTTAAAAATATTTATGATTTTTTTTTTTTTTTAATCCTTGTGCATTTCCTCTTTTTACCTTTTTCTCTCGTCTCTTGATGCTCTTAGTCCAGTCAATAAATGCTCAAAACAGGGGTGTGACGTGCATGGTATATGCGATAATTTTTGGTTTTAGAATATTATTAGGGGTAGTTAGTAAGTAAATATACTAAAAGTCCCCGCCCCTAGGGGGTGAGCTAAAGGTGGAAGGAAGGGGGGGGGGGAGAAAATTTTGTGTTTTTCGAGAAAATGTCGGAAACGTTGGAAAAAATGCGTTTAAAATAAAAGTTCAAGCTAAATAAACTTCCTATGAAGCTGTTTCTACATATGTTTATCAAATTACCAATAATTTTCCGGGTATATGTTATGAAAAATCGATGATTTTCGGAAAAATTCTCTCTTTTTGACAAACATTTGCTATTGGTACCTCCCAGGATCAGTATTCATGAAAATTGTCAGTGATAAAGTTATAAAGCTTTAAACTTCCTTCCATTTGGTATGCTATTTTGTTATATTTTATTCAACCAATCAAAAGTTACAGAATTTCAAACACGCACTTTCATGGCAAAAAATGGAACACTTGCCATTCGCAAATTTCAAAGTGACTCGAAAGGATCGCGCATTTCCTCTTTCTTCAATGAATTCGACAGTCCTGATGGACAATAAAGAAGTATTTGTGGATTATTACAACACAAATAATGTTTAAGGGAGGGGGTCGTGAAATTGTGACTTTGTAACAAGGGGGAAGGAAAGAGTAAGAAGTGTGACATCAAGCATTTTTTAGGAGGAATATGTTTATAAAAATTAGTTTATGAGAAGTACTTTGTGACAAATGGGGAGGGGGTCAAAAAGTTGAATGTCACACTTTTTTTCAACATTTTTATCCTCCCCTCTTGTTACAAAGTTCGTTTTACAAGCTACTTTTCATAAACATTTGCGTATTTAAAAAATGCTTGATGTCACACTTCTTATTATTTCTTTCCCCCTTGTCACAAAGTCATAATTTCACGAGCCCCCCCCCCTAAAAATCATTTGTTGTTATAGTAATCCACAAACACTTCTTTATTGTCCATCAGGATTGTCGAATTCATTGAAGAAAGAGGAAGTGCGCGATCCTTGCGAGTCAGTTTGAAATTTGGGAATGGCTAGTGTTCCATTTTTTGCCATGCGAGTGCATGTTTGAAACTCTGTAACTTTTGATTGGTTGAATAAAATGTAACAGAATAGCATATCAAATTGAAGGAAATTTAAAACCCTACAACTTTGTCATTGACAATTTTCATGCATACTTATCCTGGGAGGCATTAGGAGCAAAGGTTTGACAAAAAGACAGACTTTTTCCGAAAATCATACGTACACCCGGAATATTATTAGAAATTTGACAGATATGTGAAGAAACACTTTGATAGTAAGTTTATTTAGCTTGAATTTTTATTTTAAACGCATTTTTCCCACTGTTTCCGACATTTTCTAGAAAAACCAAGAGTTTTCTTCCCCCCTCCCACAATTAGTTCACCCCCTAGGGGCAGGGACTTTTAGTATGTTTACTTACTAACAACCCCTAACAATATTTTGAAGTCAAAAATTTATCGCACATTCTATACACGCTACAAAGTGTTCATTGACTGGACTATCTAGTCACTTCCATTTCTTTTCGCTTCTTTCCTCTTTTAGGGCGACACTGGACTCAGAAATGAGTTTTTCGATTTCCACATGAAATTATGAAATTTTCAATGTTTGCAAACTGCTCAATGAGCATAGTTGGACCGCAAACAAATGAATCCTGCCGGTCATTTGAGAAGACGAGTCCATTCCTTAAAATAGGTAGCAAAAGAAGAAGGGACGCGTGTCATATTTACGAGTTTAGCGAAAATTTTGGCGATATGAATGGTGGTGTGTGTGTGTTTTTTTAGTAAGTTTTCTAAAAGAGGAAATCATTCTTTGACAATATGAGACCAGAAAAGACCCAACATTGTACCAAACCATTCAAAATTTATCTTCTACAACATTTATTTCATTATTTTATAATTTATTTCAATTGAGATTGCTGTAAATATCTTGAATGAAATAATTTAATTCTTAACTTATAGTTTAATGATTGAAGTTTGTTGATGTTTATTGTTATTATAAAAAATGATCAATACATAAGATTTTTAGAATCAGTTGAATTAAAAAAAAATGTATTCGTAATTTATTTTTTTTATTCGTTTTCCAGACGTAAAATGTTTAAGTAGGCGAAAAATTAAAAATGACAGACTTTGCATTCTTTATTGCAACACTATTCTCTCCAAATTTGAATTCAAATTAACTATTGGAGGCTTTGCAGTTTCTGCCCAATGGTTGCTGAAAGAGGTCAAAGCAAGACCCACCCTCTTACTTAGAATATGATACGTCCAGTGAGACGTCTCTCTGAACCAGGCCCGATTAGAGGCCATGTCAGCCTAGTCGGAAACTAGGGGCCTGGGCCTTGGGGGGGGGGGACGGCGACACTAACTCAAAGGAAAAAAAAAGAAAGAAAGAAAGAAAGGAAAAGAAAGAAGAAGGAAAAAAGGGAGGGGGGAAACTCCGAATAAGAGAAAACGTAAAGATTAAGTAAAATTTACTCTTTTGATATTTACTCTCATGGCACTTAAAATAGAGTTAATAGTTTCCTAATAAGCAGTTTTGTGATTTTTTTCTTTTTTCCCCCACTTTTTTTCTTCTTTTTTTTACCTTTTCTTTTCTTTTTTCTCCTATTTTTTCTTTCCCCCCCCCACTTTTTTTCTTCTTTTTTTACCTTTTCTTTTCTTTTTTCTTTTCTCCTATTTTTTTCTTTTCCCCTTTTCTTCTTCTTCTATTTTAATTTTTTACTGGGGGGGAGGGGGGCAGTGACATAACTGACCAGGGACCCGCCTTGGTTCTCTGCGGCCCTGCTCTGGACCGCACAAAATTGAATGTTACCTTTTAGGCTATTGTCTTAATTCCCATGAGTGACATATTCAAGTTCTAGAATTAATATCACACTTGCGAATCCCGTTCTTCAATTTTCAATATCGTGTCGCCCCTTCATTTAAAATGGAAGCTTCTGAGCTTCTGAAATAAAGGTTTGATCAAGTATTTTTCTTTTTTTTTCTCAAAATCTTTTCAATAGTTGTTTATTTAGGTACTTAGGGATTAAAACAGTACCTCATGGTCAGGCTAAAGTAATTCCAAAAACGGCAATCTTCAGGCCATTATTGCATTGTATGTAGAATCTCATTCCGCATTGAGCCATAAAAACGTAATTCTACAAAAAAAAAAAAAAAATCCTTCATAATTATTTACCAATGTTATAAGAGCGCGTGTCCCAACCTCAGTATGCGCTAAACAAACCTTTTTACTCCTTTCCAGTAAAGTAGTGGTATTATGTCTTACGTGAGTCTGACTTTGAGGTACATAAACTACCCAATGATGCAATTACAATTGCTGATGAACTAGATGAGAGAGGGAATATCTATTTGACACCCAGGAGGATCATCTACATTTGAGGTTCTTCACACATATTGATATTTTTTCCTTCACAAGAGATTTTATCATGCATGTAAGTGAATACTCTGTAACTTTCACACCATTCTGGCCTACAACGTAATTACAGTCGAGTCCCGACTTCCGCGAGGGATGCGTTCCAAGACCCTTCGCGTAAGTTGAAATTTCGTGTTGTGGAAAAGGGTATGTGTAAAAACTTTTATAAACATACCCATACAATTAAAGACACTTGTAAACACCACCTCAAACTGTTAAAAACCATTTCTTAACAATACATTACTGTTTCTTAAACAAAAACGTGAATTTTTATTTATTGTATTTAAAAAAAAAAAACGTTTTATTCAACATAAAAAACTGCTACGATGCTAAAAATCAATGATCAATGGGAAAGGAAGACGTAAAATAAACCACTACGGTACGTACATTATGTAGTAAGAAAAACAAATGCACTATAGTTGTTGAAACTTTCTCTTTTTCCTTCTATTTTCACAAACTTTAAATGAAACAGCGCTTTTAGGTGTCATTATATTTCATCAACTTTCCCATATAGAATGAAAAAAATAAATGGAAAATGAGGAGTAGTTATTTGTGTAAGCGATATTCAGACTAGTACGATGTGGGAACTTCCGCCCTCAGCGATGCCAAAGGGATGAAGGTCCATTCACAAATAAACCGCGATTCCCTTTGGAAAAGTAAGTTTCATGTTGCGGGTGAAGAATTCGCGTTAGGAATAAAATTCCTTACCGGGGAAAAAATCGCGTTATAGCCGATTCGCGTAAGTCGGATCGCGTTGTAGCGGGAGTCGACTGTGTTGTAATTTCTTTACAAATCTGTCGAACGCTTTGGTACTTTAAATTACTGAAATGCCACTAAGTATCCAAATTTACTTGAAATTGCAGCTTGTGCTAGCTGATTCCGAAGCATAGGCGTTAGTTGCCTATTCTTTTTTTTTGGTGCATCTTTTAACGTGAATCACAATATCCTAGTAATGAAAGAAAGCCCCTACTGGTTCCAGGGGGAGCCCGTTAACGTTGACCAAAAAAACCAACTAATTGCAGGTATTTTAAAATGCCTACAATGATTTCAAAATGCTTGCAACAAGAGAAGAAAATAAAGAGAGAAAGCGAATCACTCTGCAAGTATAATTCCTGACTTCTTACCGGGGGGAAGCGAGTTAGTTCAAGGCAATATTAGTGAACAGCAGCTTGCTTTGTAAACGATAACTATTCATTCCTGTTCATTGCTTTTCCTTAATTGATCCTCCTGATTGGTACAATGACCTTTCTTATTTTTTCAAAATTCGCTCTAAATACTTATAGATTCAAAACTTGATTTTTGAACAAAAATTAGCAAGACGAAAGTTTTAAGAATATCGTTCTTTCATTTTCTTTCTTTCCACCTTTTTTAGCCTACTTTCCCAGTAAAAGTCAGAAAAAGAAGAAAAAAGCATGAAAGAAGGCTTAATGATTCTTAAAAATATCGCAAAAAACCAAAAATAGTCAAAAATGAATAAAATAATTGAATAAGTATTGAAAAATTAAAAATTGGAAAGTAGGGTATTGAGATGGGAAAAAATGTCTGTCGGTCTGTCGGTCTGTCTGTCTGTCCCCCCCTAATAACTTTTGAATGAATAGTCCGATTCGAACAAACATTTTTTGTTCGAAAGGTCTCGGCGAGGACATCTCATTCCCATATTTTACTTTTTGATTTTAACTATTTTTTGTTCAATTTTGAACAGTTCAAAAAAACTTAACATTTGCGCCCACGGGGAAATTGAAGGCAATTCCGAACTGTGAGGCGAATTTGCTTCAAACAAACTTTGTAGGAAAAAGCGTTTGATGAAAAACTTGTATATAAAATATCTTTTTGATTTGAACAATTTTCCGTTCAATTTTGAACAGTTCAAATCCCTTAACATTAGCGCCTACGGGAAAACTGAAAGTCAATGTAGATTCCGTACTTGAAGGCGAATTTACTTCAAACAAATTTTGTTGGAAATAGCTCTTGACGCCAAACTCCAGACTTCGACTCCGAGAATTTAGGGGCACTTGACTCCGACTCCTGTGCCCGACAATTAATCGGTTTCCGACTCCCCGACTTCGACTCCGACTTCGTATTTTTGGCAAAAGTTTGTACACGGAGGAAAAATGACTGACTCCGATTCTTAAATACTCGACTCCGACTCCTTTACCCCAAAATGAGATTGACTGCGATGACAGCTATGGTTTTGACTGTGAAATAATTATTGTTGATTTGACTTGTTTTTATTTTTACGCTAAAGTTTTAATTTAGGTATTCAGTTTTCGGCGAATAAACTCGAAGTCATTTATGTTTCTACATAAAGATATGCGCAGACGATTTTTTTTTTTTGGCAATGAAAATTATTTCTTTAAGTTGACATTTTATTGTTTTTTTTTTTTTTTTTGGTAAGTGCATTAATTCATTTAAAAAATTGTTTTTGGCAACAGGGGAAAAAGAAACGATTTTTTTTTAATATGACGAATTTAATTTAATGAGGTTATTAATTTTAATTAATATTTTTTTGTTTTGAAAGCCGTTAAAGATTTTTTTAATGGAAAAAAGTGTATTAACTGCTTTGTTTAAAAGTTGCTGCTTTTTTTTACGCATCTAATTTTTTTAGATGAAGTGAGGAATATTTTATTCCTAGAAATTAGCTTTTAGTGTTTTAAAAATATGTTTTAAAAAATTTGCGATTTTAGCTATTTTTGAGAATATTGATCAGGTACTAGAAAGTAGTATGGGTATACGGGAAAGTAGGCTCGTCTAGTTTTAGACAGAACTTCTTGCTCCTTTTTGACATTCTTTAATCACAACTTTCTTTGTAGTTTTAAGAGTAAATGAATTCATGAATTTAAAATTTTTGTTTCAATTGTCAGGTGAAAAATCTCTCACATCAGAACTTTCAATTCAAAAATTATTGGGAAATTTCAACAAGAGAATATGAAAGAGCACGCTTTTTCAAATTAAGAACGAAATAAAACTCGGTGATTGATTTTTTTCTGCTAGAAACAGATTACTTTTTGACATTCGTACGTGAAAATCTCTCATAAATACTAAAGTAGAATTTTTTTTACTTCTTTGTTCATCTAAAGAAACAGTAGACTTTTCAAAATCTCATTTATCCCAAAGAAAATGTTCTATTGAATATTTCTTGTGGTTTAAAACTCAAGCAAAAGCTGATGAAATATGCATTATTATTTGAAATTACTTTTACTTTCATGAAGTTTTACTTGGTAAAATCAAAAATTTTGTGAAATGAATATTTCTTCTTTTTTCCTTTTATATGTGCTTCCCTTAAAAAGTGAAATCCATTATTTCATAGAATAGAGTGGTGTAGTGGTTAGGACGCTGGTCCAGAGGCACAGATCCGAACCTGGCTTCAGTCGGTGCATTTTAAAAATGCGGAAAATTGACAACGTCACTGTCGTGTGATTATGCTGCATGTCCATCACTCTATATTTCGCCTTTCTCGATATTATTCCTGGATTTCCTTTTATTATATACTAGCAGCACCCTCACGGCGATGCCCGTGCTGAGAGTTTAAAGGAAGTTCGTTCAATTAAAAAAAATCCGCGCCTTCCCCCCCCCCTCGATTTGAAATGATCATTTTTCTTCAACTAAAATGCGTATTCACCTTTTCAAAAATTTCATGAAAGTCTCTTTGGAATCTAAAATATTCGCCAAAACACATAAGAAGATTAACAGTAGGGGAGACTGGGGACACTTGATCCCCACCTTAGTTTTCAATTTTTTTCTCTGCTACAAATTATCAGTTTAAAAAAAAGTACGTGAAGAAAGGTAATTTTTTTGACAGTATTTTTTTAACTTGAAATGAAACAGATAGTTTTGGTAAAATAATTTTTTTTAAAAAGTTCATAAAGGGATCATGTATCCCCACATTAAGGACACATGATCCCTTCATGGGGAATACTTGATTCCACTGAGAAAATATATAGACTTTTCATTAGATCGGCAATTTATTTATGGATTAAAGTTTTCTACACAATGTTTCAAAAAAAAAAAAAAAAAAACACAATTTCTTTTTTTTTTCTTTATTAAATTATAATAATGTGAACACAAAATAACATAGTTTCAAATTTCATTAGACATTTGTAAAAAGAATGTACACAACTTTCATGAACTTATGATGCTTTTGATCAGTTATTTATTATCCAATACAGTTGTGAACAAAAAAAAAACTATATTTTATAAATAAAACTAACAATTTTTTAAAGTAGCTTAATGAAGCTAAAATTACAACAAAGAAAAAAATAGGATCACAAGCACGAAAATCGATTCATTTGCTTCTTATTTTGCAATAATAAAATTAAGAGTTTCATCATTTGAATTAATTTTTAAAAAGAGGGAAGAAAAATGTAAATATCAGTGTAGTAATAAAAAGGAAAGCTTAGCTTACATGCTTTCAAAACCTGAAATGTCAAATGTCCTTCTTCAAAACACAAAATCCAAAGTAAACCAAAAACTGTTCAGAAAATAGGGTAAGGTAAAAACACCAGTAGTTGATACTTTAAAGATTAATTTTTTCGGTTTGTTTACATAGCTTGGAGGGAATTATTTCTAGGAGAAACTTTTAATAAGTGATAACTGTACCAACTAGTCCCCTATAATAATGCAACAAAATAATTGGATTAGTAAAATGAATGAACAATTTTTTAAATAAAGAAAGGCATTGGGTTGGAGTTGGCACTAAACTAAAACAAGAACATCTAATAGTTGACACACTTTATTTTCAATAGTTGGTACATGCTTTGATATAGAATAACAGGATTTGCATAATAAATGAATTCCTGCCTACTTTTGTGAATACAGGAATCGCACTGCCGTATCTAGGCAGCAGCAAGCCAATAACCCTTGGCTTACCTTTTGTACATAGTCGATATCCTTTGCCCTCCACCCTCCTAGTTGCTCGGTAGCAATTTCTAGGAGGATGCCAATTTACACTTTCTGTTGTTTTTTCGCTGAATCCAGGCTCCAGTTCTGAAAAATCGAAGATCTGGCCATGCAAGAATGTAAAGATAGTTATAGAAGAATATAAAAATTAAATGCTTCCGTCATAGGTTATAAGTTATGATAAGTTATAAGACTGTGAGAAGTTTGCATAAAAATTCGAGTTCGGGGACTGAGTAAATATTTTTCATCGTACGAAAAGGTTCATCGATATGGCACAATACACCTTCCCAGTAGTAGTTCAATTTATCCACTTTAGGGCCATTTCCAGTCTCCCAAATTTGTGTACTTGCTTTTTGCATCTGTTTTCCAGTTATCTTTCAAAATAAGTCTTTTTGAACACAAACCTGTTTAAACTGTCTTTTGTATTTATTTAGTGTAGAGATGATCATAAAATTTAAAGCTTCTACAATTCAGTGGTGCAACCAGAGGGGGTGAGGCAGGGGTGTCCCCAGGGGGGAGGGATTATGGCGCAAGTTGCGCCATCAAGATTTTTTTGGGGGGGATGGGACTTTTTAATTTTTTAAATTTATTTATTCAAGTTTATTTGTTGATTTATCTTTAGTTTAAACTATTTAGCTCGTCTTATTTTTATTTTATTTTAATTAATTTTTTTAAATTTAATTATTTTGTGTGTAAGTGTGTTATAAGTGTAGCGCGGAACTTTTCTAACAAAATATAATAATAATAATGAAAATAATTTAAAATCTTTATACATAAAGGGCTAATCTCTGTCCGGATGTCCGGGGTAAACTTCAAAACTACCGGACGGATTTTAACCATTTTTTCACCATAGATAGCTACATAATCGGGGAACAACTTAGGCTATAATTTATCGCTAAAAGACTTAGTCTAAAAACGTCGTGATCGAAAACAGTAAATGTCATGTAATTTCCAAATCAAATGATTAGAGATTGAACCCATTGTTTCGAAAATTCGTTGCCTAACAACAGCAATATTAAAAGTAATCATAATGTAAATTTTGAATCAAGGCCTCTCTGCAGCAAGCATGACATTGCTTTCTTAGGAATTGCATCCTCATCTTCTTTTTACTAATAATAAAGCTGAAAGTCTCTCTGTCCGGAGGATGTCTGGATGTCTGTGACGCGCATAGCGCCTAGACCGTTCGGCCGATTTTCATGAAATTTGGTACAAAGTTAGTTTGTAGCATGGGGGTGTGCACCTCGAAGCGATTTTTCGAAAATTCGATTTTGTTCTTTTTCTATTCCAATTTTAAGCCCATTTTTCACAGAAATTTAATAAAATGGGAAAGAATCTTTATCTTTATCTTCTTTACTAATACTAAAGCTGAAAGTCTCTCTGTCCGGAGGATGTCTGGATGTCTGGATGTCTGTAGGATGTTTGTGACGCGCATAGCACCTAGACCGTTCGGCCGATTTTCATGAAATTTGGCACAAAGTTAGTTTGTAGCATGGGGGTGTGCACCTCGAAGCGATTTTTCGAAAATTCGATTTTGTTCTTTTTCTGTTCCAATTTTAAGAACAAAATTATCATAAGATCGACGAGTAAATTACGAAATTGTCATAACGTGGAACCGTTACATGGGCACAAGCCAATTGGCGAGATACGAAATTACCATAACATGGAACTGTAATATGGGTACAAGTCAATTGGCGAGAAAATTCACCATACATTATTTGTAAAAATACAGGCGAACCAAAAAACCTTTTAATTTTTATATTACGGGCAAAGTCGTGCGGGTACCACTAGTTATACATAAAGGGCTAATCTCTGTCCGGATGTCCGGGGTAAACTTCAAAACTACTGGACGGATTTTAACCATTTTTTCACCATAGATAGCTACATAATCGGGGAGCAACTTAGGCTGTAATTTATTCCTTAAAAACTTAGTTGTAAAAAGTTATGGTGGAAAACCGTAAGTTTCATATCATTTCCCCATTAAATAATTTAATTCGCAACTCCAATAAATTATAGGGGGCGCAGCAGCCACTGTCTAATGGCGGATGAAAAAAGGTGAAATAAACAAATGCCATAACTTATAACTTGCTTTGACGTTTAGTGAATGACAGTACTTTTTCATCGTATTTGTGCGAAGCTTTCTTTTTTATTCTTCTGAAATTACACTACACCACAAACTGCTTGAAACCGGAAATTTACCCCAAAGAAAACTCGTGGAATGGAATGTTTTACTTTTTTCTTTAGTATTGGTAATCACCGCAAGGTAGCGTATTCGAGCTTTGAAGTTGCGAATATAAAAACCCATTGTTACAAAAATTCGTTGCCTAACAACAGCAATAATAAAAGTAATCATAATGAAAATTTTGAATCAAGGCTTCTCCGGAGCAGACATGAGTTTAAAGTCGTTTAAACATTTGGAAACTCTACTTTTTGCATCCTTAAAGAAATATAGTAGAGAGCTTTTTTTTTCTTTTGAGTGTGTAATATTTAATTAAATAAAGCGCACGGTTTTTTTCAGTGATCTTTGTTTTTGTTAGTTCATATTTTGGAAATTCTTCAAATTTTTATATGCTTAAATTCGTGCTTTCGTTTCTAAATGAATATTCGTTCGTTCTTCATACTTATTGCTATTTTACTTTAATGGGTAAGGAAGAAGCTCGATTTTTAATCACGTCAAAGGAAGTCCATTGAATAAAAAAAATCCACGCCCCCCCCCCACTTCTGATGTCAAATGGTCATTTTTCTTCAACTAAAATGCGTACACACCTTTTAAAAACCCTATTAAAGTCTCTTCGGAATTTAAAACTATTCGCCAAAACATATAAAAAGATTAACAGTAGCTTTAAAACCAGGGTTGGCAGGTTTCTGCCGAGGCGGTAAAAACCACTGGTAGAAACCGGTTAAAACCGGCATGGCAAAAACCCCTTTCTGCCACATTTATGGCAGAAACTGGCAGAAACTCAAAAAATGACATAAATGCAATTCCTGACATACAATAGAAAATGTATAAGAAAAATAATTAAATATTAACCCAAATACAATTTATTTACAACACTATCACCATTCAAAATCAAATTTTACATTGGTTACACACTGCAGCAGCCTGTTACAAAATACAAGTTTTGACGCTGTTTCTAAACCTAAACAATTTCTCAATTTGTTGTGCACAAAGGAGAAATTTGAGAAGATTCTTTCAATCCCAGCAAAACTAGCTGGCATTATCAGCAAAGAACAAGCAAGATTCACATAACTTTCATCTATAGCACATTTTTTCAAATTGAACCACCATGCGGTAGCTGGCGTAGTTGTTATAACTTGATTGGAAAAATAGGTTTCAGGAAAAGGGGCCAATTTGTTTTGTAATACTATGGTATAAGATACATAATCAGGGTTAATATTTGTGAGTAAAGTTCGGGCACTTTCTTCTTGATTACATGATAAATTTACTCCTAAATACTTTGGATGGAACATATAGCCTAGTAAATGGTTATCAGTAACTGCTTGATTAAATCTGTGCATCACTTCCTTCTCAAAAGCACACATAAGAGCGTCTTTTGTTAAATGAATCCAAACATCGCAAGCATCTGCAATTGAGCAGTTCTCTTTTTGAACTGAATCCAGCGCAATAGTAGCAGGTTTTATTTGCAGCAGCAAGTGTTTAACTTCTTTGTGAATCATCTTATTATTTATAATCTGAACAATACCTTTGTCATGAATATCATCTTCATATTCTTCTAGTATCTTATACATATAAAATCTGAGTATCTATCTATCTATCTATCTATCTATCTATCTATGTCCAAGCTTCTTCTCCCGAACGACAGTGAACTGACCATCGAACCAGGTATCGATGGATTCGTCATCTTCCCGTCTTCATGTTTGGCTATTTAACATAATCCTCCGATAATAATTAGCGGAGATATCAATTAAAAATTATTAATTATGACTCATAGATTTCAAAATAAAATCCATATTTTTCGAAGGCTTTCCTCCATTCAAATTATTATTCAGTGCTTCAACTCAACTTTCCGGATGAACGCTTTTATTAAAATTTACAGCGTGAAGAAAATCATTGAGATGAAAGATCTGTTGCAATTTTTTTTCTCGAATATAAAGAAATAAAATTAGGCTTTTGTTTTAAGGCTTTTCCTGTAATCAGGGTGTTTAAGTTGTTTACTTTTCGATTATTTTGCCGTAATCTGCAGCAAAATTTTGCTGTTTTTTTTTTTTTTTTGTTTAAGCCTGATTGTTAAATACGCGTCACATGACATAACTTTCATTTTCGAGGAGGACCGTGCACGTCGTAAAGTAAATGAGTGATTTACAAGTTATTTGAGTTCTTTGAGGGTTTGTACCTGGAAAACGGATTGATGTAATTCTTGTACGACCATGTGGATAGAATCCATCCAAATATTTATCTGAGTGGTATGTTGCATTAATAAACACCCGGGCAACGCCGGGTAGTAGACTATTTTATGTAAAAAGCGGATTGTTATTGTGCATAAATATTTCCGATATAGTCTATCAGATGTAATTCAGTTTAACGTGAGTAAAGATTATAGTTGATAATGCATATATTTTCCCCTTTTGTGCTGACTGAAAATGTACTCATAACTTGTATCATTGATAACGATTATTAACGTTGATGAGGTGTTTTGGCAAAAATATGTTTTACTGGTGTTTTGCAAACCTTGCTTTACGCGCATTTATTTATTCCTTAACGCGTTAGAAACTAGTGTCAGTGTACTACAAAAGCATCAACTGGACTGCTCTTACATTTTTTAGGTAGCCCGTGCAACGCCGGGCACGCAGCTAGTTTGTAAATAATATGGGAAATTCTTCATAAATGACTCTAAGCAGTCCACCTGGCTATTCCACCGTGTATTACAAGGTGTATGTGGTTTCACAGCTTTTGGGTACTCCTTTAGCCAAGCTCCTTGCCTGTAATGGTTTCTGAAATATTTCTGGACTGAAACCACATGTTTAATAAGAGAATCTGGTGTGATATCCAGTCCGAGAAGATTTAAGTAATGAGCTGAACACCCATAAGTTGTAACAGATGGCATTTCTTCTTCAATAATTTTCCTCATTAACTCCATCTTGTGTTCATTATCAGTTACTAAAGATAATACTTTGCAGTCATATTTCGTTTCAAGCTCTATTATTGCATTTTTCGCTAAATCAGCACAGTAAGTTGCAGAAGCAGGAGCTCTTTGAGAATAGCTTTATTCAGTTATATTAAGTGTAAAATGACAAGTTCCGAGTTTAATGAAATAAAAAAAATCTGTATTTATTTAAATATTTGATATATTACACTTTTTATCTCGAATGCAAACAAAATAATTATAAACAAACTGAAAAATTTGTTACTTACAACATTACAAGGCTAAAATTTCTAACACATAGCAATTTCAACTATGATACATTTTACTTTGCTTTGGAAATGTAAGTCTTGTTATTTAACATATTTTTACACTAATTATTTATAACTATTACATTAAGTTTTTGAAATGACGAAATGGGGTTATATTTTTTATTTTACTTAATTGCGTGTCATTAAGTAATTACTAGAGCTATTAAAAACATTTTCTAGTTTTTGCCAGTTTCTACCAGTTTCTGCCGGTTTTTACCGGTTATAACCAGTTTCTGCCACTGGCAGGGCAAAAACCAGTTTCTGCCGGCAAAAAGCCAACCCTGTTTAAAACTCAAAATAATCCTTCAATTGCATAATTCATCGCTTAACGCGCCAAGCAACCACGCTACAGTAACCCTGCCCTTTAGCGAGTGAAGCGGGTTTTTTTTTTTTTTTTTCTGAAATTTAAAATGTTTACCCCAAATGAACAATACTATAATAAAAACGTTACAAAGAACAGTCACAATTGAATAATACGGCAAATCAAATTATTTACTTAGATAAGAAATTATCTTCAACTGTAAGAGTAAAAATAAACGTTGAAGAAATAAGGAAAACTAAATCCTACAAAATCAAATTATATCCCTGAAGATCAAAAAAAAAAAAAAAAAAAAAAAAAAACGCATTCAAAAATCAGTTCGCTGACCACAACAATGTAACCGACCACGCGTCTGAGTCGCTCGGCACGGTTCCTCGTAACTATCGACAGTGTTGGCCAGCGCCCTCTCGAAGAGTTAACATACTCCGCCATCTATTAGAAATTCATAGAACTAAACAATTAATTAAACATTTAATTTGCAAAAACAAATATTTCGGTCTATCTGATTTTGTAAAAAAAAACAGCTTACAGCCTTTCTCAATGAATAGACTATTCAACACAAAAATATTTTTTCAATTTGAACCAGCAGTTCTTGAGATTAGCGAGTTCAAACAAACAAACAAACAAACCTTTTCGGCTTTATATTATTAATACAGATTTATTTTCGAGAGTTTTTTTTTTTTTTTTTTTTGACTTGTCATTGTTAACAATTTAGTTTTTATTTTGTCAACCATTCTTAAACCTTTTTTATGTTATTTTACTGCTGTGTAATACCCTTTACTTTTATCGTTCTTCAAATCCTTTCTTTAACCGAAGTAATGCTTTTTTCCCTTACTTTCGTTTATTTTTCGACTTATTACCACTATTTTCTCAATGAACAAACTAATGCAGGAGTGCAACTTTTATATTGAGCAATCGCACAATAGCTCAATATGAAATTACTTAATCTAATTAATTTGTACTATAGGATTTTCTTTGTACAATATTATAGAAAAGTTCTCCATTGCTATGGTCTCAATCACCTTACTTGCATAAGCTTACAGCGTCATGCATTGACTTGACAAAAGGGATTTCTGTAACTCCGAAACACGTCTACGCAATATTTCTGCATTTTACGCGAGGGCTTTGAAATTCTGATCCGCAACCGTTTTGTGTGACGGAAGTGACGTAGTTGTATTTCAGTTGTTGCCAAAAAACAATGAAAAATAACAGAAATTATAAAGTCGGTTTGTTAATAAATTTAACAAATTAATTTCAAGTCTGAACATAAGCAAGAATATTTTGGGGATTTAGGCACTTTAAACTTTTCAAATAATGCAAATTTTCAAAGATTTCTTTGGTTCAAATCAAGTTCAGCCTTGAAGTCATTTCGTTAACTTTTATCAACAAAATTAACTTTATTATTATTCTTTTTCATTGTTTTTGGCAACAATTAATAAGCGAATTTCGAGTATTGTTTAGTTTTCTCGTTGTTTATAACCTATTTTCTTTATTAAAGTATACAATTTTGTTGTGAATATGCTTAGGTAAAGCCCGGGTTTCCTAGGAGCGAATCGCCGATCTTCGACGTCGCTCCTTGCCGTGACGCTGAAATCAAAGTCAAGTTGATTCCGGCGTGGCCATTCACGACGTCGATTTAGCTCGGGAGCGCATGAGCGGAAGAATCAAGTTTTCCCCTCGGTGAAGAGCGACGCCGACGATCGGCGAGTTCGCTTCTACGAAACCAATTCTTAAGGCACAGAAAGAACAAGAGCGTGACCGGAGAGAAAACGTGCGAGTGTAGTGACAGTTAATTTTTTTTAAAGAAGAGATAAAAGTTTCACTTCTGTCGTGTGTCTTTACGATACATTTTTTTTTAATCCTTTTCACAGCATAATCAAAATGTATCAAAATGTACACAGCAATAAAATAAACTATTTTTGAACTCTTTTACGCAAAGTTTTAAAAATTTAAAATAGGTGAACTTGTTCATAATTCAAGAGTTGTATTCAAGAGGCTCAGAAACGCGTAAATGTGCGAGCAAATTTGAAAATCTTGATTCAATTCCATAAATACGCAGATCGACTAATCGTTGTAGTTGGAATGAAATTTATAAATAGAAAATCATTAAAACAATCGATTTTCGGAGAATGGTAAGCTTAATTCAGCAAAGTACGATTTTCTGATCACTGAACCTAATTATGGTGCTTAAAATGCATTAAATTCTTGGGAGTGCGGTGCAGCTTGTATTGTAAACAAAATTTAAGGGATTAAAGTATATGGAATTAACTTTTTATCCTAAATTAGTAAGAAGAAAATGAATCGTTCTCCTGTCTGGATACTTTAACTTAGTTCCTGGGAAATTGAAATACCATGGGCACCCAAGGAAAATATGGTACAGTTGCAATAAGATATTGCGGAAGAATGCATTTTGTGTTTCATTTTATTTGTAAATAGTGTTTCTGTTTAGTATACATATTGTTACACATCCTGCAAATAGTAATTATTGTAGTAACGTAACCTGTAAATAGTTTCCCGTAATGAATATACAACCCCTTTTCATATGGCTAAAGTATACGACCCCCCTATTTCCTTTTTGTTCATTGATAAAATTTGATAACGGTCTACTCTTTTCCAGAAGCGTGTGGAATATTTGAGTGATTTCTTTTCGGTGTGTATATAAGCCGTTAGCGATGGATAAAAAGGGAGTTTCGATTGAGAATTTGTACTGAGAGTGTGTATTAGCTCTGTTTATAGCGAAGTATTTCGCTGTGTTGTTTTCGTATTTGGAAGTAAATACGTGTGTAACCGTTGAGTCTACGGTGTTGAGTGATATTTGCTTAATTACTGATGATTATTTTAGCAGTTGTCAACGATTTCTCCTGTACATAGTGTAAATAAAGCTCCTGTGTTTTTATCAAGAACTGTGTCTTCATTTCAAGAAAGTGGAAGTCGCGCCGGATCCGTTACAATTGGCGCCCAACGTGGGGCTTCTTCTGGACTTTCTTGGAGTAATTGTGACTTTGGACATTTTTTTCATAAAGACTTTTTGAATTTGGACTTTATTTTTATGGTGATTACTCGCGCAATGGATGAACAATTAAAACAACTTCTTGACGCAATCAACTCTGTGAAGGGTGAATTGGCGACTAACCAAGAACAGTTAAATAGTGATTTAATTGCTAAAATTACTACAAGTCAAGATGAAATAAAAAGTGACCTAACGTCGATGAAAACCATGATGGAGAATCAACTAACCGCCATGGGAGATAAAGTTGATGCTCTGGAAGAAAAATTTGATACTGTGGAAGAGCGTATCGCCAATGTGGAAAATAAGTTGGTAGAAGAAGACAAGAAATTTACTTCATTTAAGGAAGAAATAATTAAAGACATGGAAAGGAGATTGGCGACGGCGGAAAGCAGCTCTGTACAGTTTTGCGCTCCCACATCTGTTGCTCGACCGTCCATTAAACTGGCCACATTTGATGGGAAAAGTTCGTGGCAGGTGTACAAGACCCAATTTATGATAGTGGCGGAAGCGAACGGATGGGACTCTGCTACCAAGGCCTGCCATCTTGCAGCATCCCTGAGAGGTGACGCAGCGGACATTCTTCAGACCCTTCCGGACAGCCAGCGCCTGGATTTCGCCGCCCTCACATCTGCGTAGGAGCTTCACTTCGGTGAGAAGTGCCAGAAAGATTTCAGCCGACTCTAGTTGAAGTCCCGTTTCCAGAAAACCGGGGAAACCCTGCAAGAGCTAGCGGCGGACGTCGAGAGACTGTCTCATCTTGCTTTTTGCGACTGTCCTGCGAATGTTCGAGACAACCTGGCACTCAACTACTACATCGACGGGGTTCGAGATCCGGAAATCCAGAAAGCTCTACGGATGGCGGATGTCAAAGACCTGAGTTCTGCTGTTGTGTATGCGATGAAGTTGGAGGCCGCCCAGCAAGCAACCCGCAAGGATCGCCATTCAATCCGCGGCGTGAAAACTAATGAGTCTGATCCGGTTTCGTCACGCTTTGCTGAACTGGAAAAGCAAATAAAAGAAATTGCAGGAATCCTCAAAAGGACTTCGGCTCCCAAGTGCCAAAATGGACGATCACTTAAGTGCTGGAAATGTGGCGGCGAGGGTCACTTACGAAGAAACTGTGAAGCTCGCCAAGAAACCAGAGGGAAGAGCACCTCTCCCTCGCAGGTCCAGGAAAACTAAGCCATGGCAATCTCGCGGGGCGGAGGTCGCCAAATTGGAATGAGCCCCATCTTAAAGTTTTCCAGATTTCATCGACGAGTGGCGGCAGTAATGGACTGTTTGTTTACGCATACGTAAACGGTTTCCCTGCGAACTGATTATTGACACTGGAGCCAATGTTACAATCATTAGAACAGATGTGGCTCGTCAATTTGGACTCAACATTCTATGGACGCCGCCCTGCGTTACCCTCCAAACTGTGACAGGTGACAAGATCGAGATTGAAGGTAAAGTAAACTTAGAAATTGTGTTTGGAAATGCCACTTACCATCATACGGCATTCGTTGCTGCTATCACGGACCCCTTCATTCTCGGATTGGACTTTTTAAAGAAGAACGATTCACCCTTGACTTCAAGACTAATGAACTGCACTCGATGAGAGAAGACATAGCCATCTTCAACGTTGAAAATGATGTAAAATCCGCTCATCAAATAATAGCCCAAACAGATTTATCGATTCCCTCAAAGTCAGAATCATTAATATCTGGCTCCATTGAAGAAAGCAATAGTTTTCGATTTGGACTCGTTGAATACCCTAACCTAAACAATAATCTAAAAGGAGTGCTGGTAGCATCTACGCTTGTGGACCTTTCTAAGGATGTAATTCTTGTGAGAGTCGCCAACGTGAGTGAAAGGCCAAGGAATATCCAAAAAGGTGAAGTGTTGGCAACTTGTACTCCAGTAAACTGCATCATTAGAAGAATCAATTCCCCCGAGACTGTGTCTTCTGAGTCCTTGACATCGAAGTTAATTGGGAGTGCGCCATTATCGAAAGATCAAAGAACTGCTGCGAAACAATTGGTGGAGGACTTCAAGCATCTGTTTTCATCTACATCGGAGGATGTGGGCAGGACGAATTCAACGCAGCATAGGATCTGCACTGAAGAACACCTCCCTATTAAACAGTATCCAAGACGACTACCGTTCGCCAAGAAGGAAGAGGTTGAGACCCTCCTGAAAGAGATGAAGGAAAACGATGTAATCGAACCCTCATCCAGTCCTTGGGCGTCTCCCATCGTCTTGGTCCGAAAGAAAGATGGCTCCACCAGATTTTGTGTCGATTACCGACGGCTGAATGAAATCACCAAGAAAGACAGTTACCCTCTTCCACGGATAGACGACACCTTGGACACTCTTTCCGGACACAAGTGGTTTTCGACCCTGGACTTGAAGAGCGGCTACTGGCAGGTTGAGATACACCCTGATGACCGAGAAAAGACAGCGTTTACAACTGGACAAGGCTTATGGCAGTTCAAAGTGATGCCCTTCGGCCTCTGCAATGCACCAGCTACGTTCGAGCGTCTTATGGAGACAGCGTTAAGAGGACTTTCCTACGAATCCTGTCTGGTCTACTTAGACGATATCATCATCGTGGGACGCAGTTTCGAAGAACATCTTGCACATCTTAGGAAGGTGCTGCAAAAGCTTAAGGAAGCCAATCTGAAGTTAAGCCCGTCCAACTGTAATTTGTTCCGCCGGGAAGTGAACTATCTTGGTCACATCATCTCTTCTGAGGGTGTGCAAACCGATCCAAAAAAGGTATCCGCGGTCAAGAGTTGGAGTCGTCCCGAAAACATCCATCAGCTGCGAAGTTTCCTGGGGCTCTGCACGTACTACAGGAAGTTTGTGAAGGGTTTTTCCAACATTGCACGACCTTTGCATAAGCTGACGGAGAGCAAGCAAAAGTTTGAATGGTCCAAAGAATGCGAAGATGCATTTCTACGACTGAAGGAGGCTTTAACATCAACGCCTATCCTCGCCTATCATCAGCCTGAAAAATCCTTCATCCTGGACACTGATGCGAGCAACGAGGGCATCGGAGCTGTTTTATCCCAAGAAATTGACGGAAATGAACATGTCATCGCTTACTGGAGCAAATGCTTATCAAAGTCGGAGCGAAATTACTGCGTCACCAGAAAGGAGTTACTGGCCATAGTGAAAGCTATAGAACACTTCCATCATTACCTCTACGGCCGAAAATTTCTGCTTCGGACAGATCATGCCTCATTAACTTGGCTTTTGAACTTCAAAAATCCGGAAGGCCAGATAGCCAGATGGATATAGCGGCTCCAGGAATATGACACGGAGATCAACCATCGAAAAGGGTTATCTCACGGTAATGCTGACGCTTTATCAAGAAGACCCTGTCCTGAGAACTGCCACTATTGTTCCCGAATCGAGAAACAGTATGGAACGAGTGGCCCTACCGCCTATCAGGTGGCAGCGACTCCAATATCATCAGAACCTGATCCATGGAGCGACGACCAAGTTCGAAAAGATCAACTTGAAGACCCCGACATAAAACCAATTTTGGAGTTCATGGAAAGTGACAGTCGGCGACCTAGCTGGCAGGACGTTTCCATCTTCAGTCCTGCAACAAAAAGATACTGGGCTTTATGGAACTCGCTCCATTTACGGAACGGCGTACTGTACCGAAAATGGGAATCTGATGACGGCAAAACGTCTAGGTGGCAGTTACTACTTCCCCGATCAAGGATTTCAGATGTTCTGAAAGAAATACATAGTAGTACGACTGGAGGACATTTTGGTGTGTTGAAAACCCCCAATAAAGTTCGGGAGCGCTTCTTCTGGAGCAAGGCGAAGGATGACGTGGAGAAGTGGTGCCATTCTTGTGACGCCTGTGCTGCTCGTAAAGGACCGAAGAAAAGAAGCAGAGGGAAGCTACATCTGTACAACGTTGGAGCTCCTTTCGAACGAATTGGGATCGACATCCTGGGTCTTCTACCAAGAACTGCTGATGGGAACAAATACATTCTTGTTTCCATCGACTACTTCACCAAATGGCCCGAAGCGTATCCCATTCCAGATCAAGAAGCTACCACCGTAGCAGAGACTCTAGTCCAACACTGGATCTCGAGATATGGAACACCTTTGCAGATTCATTCCGATCAAGGGAGGAATTTCATCTCGGCTGTATTTAAGGGCCTATGTCAAATTCTCGGAATTGAGAAAACTAGGACAACACCACTACACCCACAATCGGACGGCATGGTGGAGAGATTTAACCGCACAATCCTGAATAATCTCTCGCTTATGGTATCCAGAAATCAACAGGATTGGGACAAGAAGCTACCTTTGTTCCTGCTGGATTACCGCAGTGCTGTCCACGAGACTACCGGATATGCCCCATCTCAGATGCTCTTCGGACGAGAGCTTCGGCTACCTTGTGATCTCGTCTTCGGTCGTCCTCCGGATGCGCCTGCATCGCCTGAGGAGTACATCCAGGATCTCCAGGCCCGGTTGGAAGACGTTCATAACTTCGCACGAGAGCGAATCAAAATCGCGGCGGAGAAGATGAAGACCCGATACGACACAAGGTCTACTGGACATGAATTCAACGAAGGCGGCAAGGTTTGGTTATGGAATCCCATCCGACGGAAAGGTCTTTCACCCAAATTGCAGTCGCATTGGGATGGACCCTACAAAGTCCTTAACCGACTGAATGACGTCGTAGTGAGGATCCAAAAATCACCTAATGCAAAACCTAGGGTTGTACATTATGATCGGTTAGCCCCATACTATGGCCATAGTTCATGAGTATTACGTAAACAACCATGGTTGATAACATAAAAGTTGTAGATAATTTTTGCTTTTAATGTTTAGTAATATTTCTTGTTATTATTGTGTTTTCTGTATCTGTTAGTTATTAATTAATGTGTATATTTGTAAACTTGTGATAGAAGTTTGGCACCCTTTCTGGGGATTGTACTGCCCGGGACGTGCAGTCCTTAGGAAGGGGGCAATGTTACAAATCCTGCAAATAGTAATTATTGTAGTAACGTAACCTGTAAATAGTTTCCCGTAATGAATATACAACCCCTTTTCATATGGCTAAAGTATACGACCCCCCTATTTCCTTTTTGTTCATTGATAAAATTTGATAACGGTCTACTCTTTTCCAGAAGCGTGTGGAATATTTGAGTGATTTCTTTTCGGTGTGTATATAAGCCGTTAGCGATGGATAAAAAGGGAGTTTCGATTGAGAATTTGTATTGAGAGTGTGTATTAGCTCTGTTTATAGCGAAGCATTTCGCTGTGTTGTTTTCGTATTTGGAAGTAAATACGTGTGTAACCGTTGAGTTTACGGTGTTGAGTGATATTTGCTTAATTACTGATGATTATTTTAGCAGTTGTCAACGATTTCTCCTGTACATAGTGTAAATAAAGCTCCTGTGTTTTTATCAAGAACTGTGTCTTCATTTCAAGAAAGTGGAAGTCGCGCCGGATCCGTTACAATATCTATGTTTTCCACATTAAAATGTTTATATAAATATATATTTTGCATTTTGGTATTTAATGTGTTCTAGCAATCCTTACCATTATTTGAAATTTATGAAAACTAGAAAAATAATATTTATTTAAATAAGGTATTTTTTCATTTATAGGTACATATTTAGTTTTTTTTCAACGTCAGGCACCTAATCAATTCATTATTGTCGGTAGGCATTTTGAGGATTTTATAAAGGCGCAATTTTACACTTTTTTCTTTCTTCCAACCATGATACCATTTTGATGATTGAATTCGCATCGATACATGAATTGCTGTCGCTGCATATAGACTGCAAAACACAATTAATAACGCAGTTTTAGACGGTCTCTGGGGATGTTACGGGAGGAAAAGTTCCAGGGACTTTCTGCGGAAATTTTTAGAAATTGAAGTTTTAAAAACGCGATTATACGCGATATTTGTTGACGGTAAGGAAAAAGACGGGACTTTTGGGGACTGCCCCAGACAGATTTTTTTTTTTTTTTTTTGGAGAATAGATTAAAATCGATCACCTTTCCGCCCAATCTTTCGAAATTGAAGTTCTTAAAACTCAGGTACAGACTAACTTTGATGATGTTACGCGCAGTGGGGTTCTGGGGCTCTTCCCAAAAAATATTTCGAAATTGAAGTCCTAGGAAACGAAGTTTATAAGCGATATTCAGTGACGAAGGATTTAAATACTTTCCCTCTTAAATTTTTCGAAATTGCAATTTTTCCATTTTTAGATTTCCTATGAAAGCAATCAGGCCTTTGTCCGGAAATTTTTCGTCATTTACGTTTTAAAAACGTGAATGTAGACCATAATTGGTAACGTTAGGGTTTCGGAAACTTTTCAAATTTGAAACACCAAAAAAGCAATATTAAACGATTCTCGATGTTTTTAGAATGCGAGGTGTTATGTAGTTCTTCCCTGGAATTCAAGCCCTGAAAACGAATTTCGAGACACTCTTTAAAGGTTTCGGCGGGGGAAAGGGGGCTTCCAAAGCGTAGCATTATGAAGACTTTCTTATTTTAAATCGACTAGGGGGAAAAAGGGAGGGAATGTAATTAACTGATCAATAAGCCGCCACGATTAAAAGTTTTTATTTCAAGGTTGTTTTCAAAAGAAATTTAGATTTTTTCGCGACATTCTTTTTTTTTAACTTATTAAAATAATTTTGTTTTTCGGAGGTCCGTTCTATCGTTCTCCTTAATTATAAAGAAATGTTTTTAAGAAACATTCTAATCAGCATTCTGGGGGGGGGGAGGGCACAGGGCCAAGTTCGATGGCTCCCATCCCCCCCCCCAAAAAAAAATCATATGCCTTTTGCCCTTTTTTATTTTTAGCCCTTTTTATTTTATTCATTCTTAAAAAAATATTTTTTAATCATTTATTTTATAGATTTACTAACAAAAATACCCGGCGTTGCCTGGGTCAGAAATAAATGTAAGAAACAATCGCTACTTCCTTTCGTTTTCTGTTTTAAATGAAAGGACCTCAGGGAGGGGGTGCTTTAAGCCCCCCCCCCCTTCCAACTCACTTCGCTGCGCCACTGATGTTCCACAACGCTGGATTGGCCGTGCAGGTGATGATTCATGGTTAGCCAGCCAGATCCACAAATCTAAACCCATATGATTTTTACTTCCTTTTACAAAAAAGAAAGTATTGTTGCGAAAAAAATTTCACTCAAAAATCGACCTTAATTTCCATTTAACTCACCCCCGAATGAATATTGTTTTTTTTTTTTTTCGACTCGACCACACGTGGATAAGTGCCTAACAACGTATAGACACCACTGATCTCTGATAGACACGCGAAATATCCATTATGATGATTCCCGAGTTAATTACAACGAATTTTCTCGTGACGTCTGTTTGTACGTGTGTACGTATGTGCGTATCTGCGAATGTGCGGAAGTGTGGATGTGCGTATGTATGTCGCATAACTCAAGAACGGCAAGTCCTAGAAAGTTGAAATTTGGTACATAGACTCCTCGTGAAGTCTAGTTGTGCACCTCCCCTTTTGGTTGCATTCGAGTGTTTTTAAAGGGATCTTTTGCCCCTTTGGGGGGGGGAATCATTGTTAATTTTGATGTAAACTCAAGTAGTGTTATAATTTGACGGACACTTGGCGATATATCGCCAGTCTTTTGGTCGCCAAGCTTTGTCACCAACTTGGGGCCAAATTTGGCGATTTTTTTTTTTAAATTTGGTTTCAATTTTTCCACTGTTGGTGATATTTAGAGAGTAAACTATTGAATCACATTAAAATTGCCAGTAATGGGGAAATGACATTAAATTGGAGTAAAGGAAGTCATGTGATGCACACATCAGCTCGTTTTTTTATGATTCTTCGTCAAATACAGTGTTTATACACCACCATTGCCTATAATATTGCAAGAACTGAAAGATCGCATATGTGCAGCATTACGAGAAAATTGACAGCGAAACACTCCAAAATCTATGTTATCAATGTGTGTCGCGTTACGAAAGGCACACACATCGAACATTTATGAGTGAAAAAAAACTTTCACAGTTTATCTATATTTTTATGTATCATTTATAGTGGTAAGTGTAATAGTTGGGGTTGGCAAGGTTTTGGACACTACGGCAAAAACCACGGTAAAAACCCTGGTTTTTTCCTTCCTTTTTTGTAAAAGGAAGTAAAAATGGTCAGCTTGCGTTTCTCAAATATTTTTAGTTATTTACAGCTAAAAACTTAAATAATTAAGCTCGATTAAACGACAGGGGCAGAATATTTTGTGGGAAATTAAAAGTGTTGGAGAAAATGGTGACTGCAAAAATTTTAAATATAAACTAATTTAGCTGCTTCTAAACTATTTTTCTTTCTTTCGTTTTTCTTTTTTTTTTATTTGATTGTTTATTTAAATTTTATTGCTGATGAGCCCTTACTTTTGAAAGACTGCTCATATTTCAGGTAAAGGACAAAATTCGAGAAATTCTTTAGTCGAAAGTGACCGATAGTGACAATTTCATTAATAGACTCTTTCCTAAAATAGCGGCCTTTTTTTTCCTATTCAATTAACTAAACGATATATTTTCCTGTTTTGTTGAAATTAATAACATTGAGTGTCTTAAAATTAGAACAATTAGCAGTGGCGTTCCACCCCGGGTTTCACCCGCTGGAGGGGGGGGGGTTGACACCCAAAGTGGAAGTCAAATTTTTGAAAATTTTGAAGCTAAAATTTATTTTTAAGACTAAAAATTCGAAAATTTTCTTGGAGTAGGAACACCCTGGACTCCTCGATTCCCTGTCTTTTGTACATTAGCCCACTTAAAATTTCGTAACATACGAATGAAGTTGCTTCTGGAAATTGAATTTCATGTTTGCATGTTTACATATATTAATTTTTTCTTTGCTCGTTTGTAGGGGGGGAGGAGGTGACACCACAAATTACCGCCCCGGGTGTCACCCATGCTAGGTACGCCACTGCATTAAGAATCATATAATTAAGAAACATATAAAATCAAGAAACGTATAAAATTAAGAAACATATTTTAGACAAACTAATTATTAAGTTTGCTTCTTGATGTTGGTTCAAAAGGTTTCACCAGCTACTTAATTCCTTTTCTACACTCTAAAGTCATTAATTTATTTTTTTTGAGGTGGAGATCGGTTGGAAATTGACAAAGGATTTTTTAACCGCCGGATTTTATTTATTTATTTTTTTTTTCAGTTTTTCCTTTATTTAGTAGCTTTGCAGTTGGTGATGATAGTTAATTTTGCCCTTGATTTCAGGTAACGTTTTCTAAGAGAAAGCGCTAAGAAGGTAAATTGGCACACAAGAAAATGAAATGAAATTAATGCAACTAGATATCATAACAAATAACTCTAATCTATTACAACAACAATAGTAAATAACATAGATAAAGCACAAATTTGCAAATTGATTGCACTAAGCACAAATTAGCAAATATGAATTGAATGAAGCACAAAGCAATGTGAAGGGCAAATTAGGAAATTGATTAATAAAACAAAAATTAGGATATTTATTGCATTAAAGCACAAATTAGCTGATTGATAGCAATAAATCACTAATTAGCAAATCGTGCTTCTCTGTTAACTACTTTCACTTTGTTTCCCAAAGGTATTTATTTCTTTCGTCCAATCTGTTATAGTACTTAAAAGCGAATTAAAGAAAAAAAACTTTTGAACACAATTAAAGCATGTTTAAACTTTAAAGTAAGATTGTGTAAACTATAAAGTTCAGTTTCTAAAGGGGTGGTTTCTTTCTTTTTATTTTTTCTTATTCTTTCTTTGTTTCTACAGAGAAAGAAAAAAAATCAAAAATTTTAAATATTCGTTCGTTCAAACAAATTAATCGTACTTTCCGAAAACTCTCAACTTGTTCTTTTTTCGGTTCGTCCTCAAAAAATTATGATCTCTCTCGCTTACAAATATCGCAGTAATTTTCTCTTTTTAAGCTGATATTATTAATGATCACACTGGAACAAACACCACTAACCACTTTATTTCTTGTTGTGTTTCGCCTTTTACCGCCACAAAGAAAATTTCCATTCATTATTTATGTCTTTTGCAAATGCGCATGGTTTAAATTTGTAGATGAAACAGTACTTCTTTGTTTGTAACATTTAAATTAACACAACACTTAACATTTAAGAAGATTACTCGAATGTATAAAGTCGTCTGCGGCTAGAGATTAAAATTCTCTACTTCAACTTTCACTAATTCATCTTAATGATAGAGAACAGGGCACGGAGCCAAAAGAATGTCGGGATATAACCTCCACAGCCATTAGTAAATTGAAAGGATACAGCCATTTGTAAGTTTTTCTTTCACATCCTTGGAAAGTTATTTTTTTATCTTTTGCTAAATGATCTTGAAATGAGATTGCGTTACGGTTTATGGAACGCAATGCAGACTTTCAGAAACATAATAATTCGGTCCCATGTCAGTAATTCAGTTCTTTTGATCACCGGGGAAGTGGCGTTTAAATTTTATTGGATCGATTCAAAAAAGTATATGATGTTCAAAAATACTTTTAATGCAACGATGTTAATACTTCTAACTTTCGGGAGCCTAAATTTTTTTATATATTTTAATAGCTTAGTTTTGTTCCTTTTTTGTTTTGTCGGGATGTGTGCAAGGGGGTCGCGAAATGTGGAGGAAAAGCTTAAAGAAAATTAATTTATTTTCATTGTTTCTTTTTCGTACAGCGTGCAATGATAGAACTTGAAGGAATGATTGTCATAAAACTACTGCAAGATTATAAAATACTAGTGGTACCCGCACGGCTTTGCCCGTAATAGAAAAAATTAAAGGTCTTTTGGTTCGCCTGTATATTTACAAATAATGTATGGTGAATTTTCTCGCCAATTGGCTTGTACCCATGTTACGGTTCCACGTTCTGATAATTTCGTTTCTCGCCGATTGACTTGTGCCCATGTTACGATTCCACGTTATGATAATTTCGTATCTCGCCAAATGGCTTGTGCCCATGTTACAGTTCCACGTTATGATAATTTCGTAATTTACTCGTCCATCTTATGACATTTTTGTTTCTTAAAATTGGAATAGAAAAAGAACCACATCGAATTTTTGAAAAGTCGCTTCGAGGTGCGCAACCCCATGCTACAAACTAACTTTGTACCAAATTTCATGAAAATCGGTCGAACGGTCTAGGCGCTATGCGCGTCACAGACATCCTCCGGACAGAGAGACTTTCAGCTTTATTATTAGTAAACATAAAGATAAAAGAAGAAAGATTTACTACTGTCTCTTAGTATAAAATAATTCAAGAGACAAAAATTCATGTGTATTGTACAAGTTACCTGTGTTTCTAAATATAAAACTTAACCATTTGTGTAGTTTTTAGTTTTTGTTTTAGGGTTTAGACAGAGTTAAAACTTAAGGGGGTCGCCAAAATACTTAGTCGAAAAAGGGGGTCGCAATGTCTAAAAGGTTGAGAACCCCTGCTTTAATGTAATACTACATGGTGCGCTGCGCCTTTAATACATTTATTGATGTACTTTAAAAAGTTAAGGAAATGGGTTTTACTTTCTTTTTAAGTTCCCGCCTCAATTGTTTTTAAATGCTTCGAATGCGGGAAAGAACACTCGGCCAAAATTATTTTTTTCGGATGTTCTTTACCGAAATGTTCATGTCCCTGCTTAGATATTTCGGAAATATTAGAAGAAAAGGGGGTGCGTTTTACTTTCAATTTTTTTTTCAAAACTGAAGTTCATTTTAATACGTTGTTTTAGTCTGTCTTTGGTGATGATCTTGTGACTTTCCCCTGAATTTGCTGTAACTGGTAATCACACAGTAAAAGGGAAGAGTTTCACTACCGCTATCCTGGCTACCCTCTTAGGTTCTTTATGTTTTGTTTGGAAGATAGGGTATTGGGGACTCTCCCACGGAAATTGCTGTAAAACAAAATTTTAAGCTATCTTTGGTAATTTTAAATGACTAGGGGAGAATTAGAGATCTCTCCAGAAATTTTTTGATGTTAAAGTTTGAAAACCTAAACTTAAGGCTGTTTTTTGTGTCGTAAGGGGGATGCTCTAACGTCACCAAAAGAGAAGCCATCGTTTGGTAACACTAGAAGAAGAAATGAGGGGGGGGGGCTTGTGGATCCCTCCCTAAATTCTTTTTCAAACTGAAATATTTTTCAAATGTATCTTTAGAAAGGAAATGGGAGTTTGCTCCCGGGAAATTTTTCGAAATTCCCAAAAGATTAAAAATTAGTTTTAGGTTCTCTTTGGAGATGTTAAGTAAGTAGAGGTAAGCGGTAGAGATCACCTTCGAAAATTGTTTGAAATTTTCGGAATTTTTTTTTTAATGTGCAGATTTAGGCTATATGACTTAGGTCTTTATGACATGCATTAGCAGTTCAAGGACACTCGAGCAAAATTTTTTTGCAATTGAAATCCTAAAAAAAAAGGCATTTTAGGCTGTTTTTAATGATGTTAAGAGAAGGTTAAGGGTTCAGAGATTATTCTCAGAAGATCTTTTGATATTGAAGTTGAAGAAATTTTAAACTTTTGACTCTAGGGAAAGAGAAGGTGCTATTTTTCTGAATCGTTATGAAATTGAATGACTAATAATTCATTTTTATGCTACGTGTGTTGACGTTAGGGTAAGTAAGAGAGTTGGAGGACTTCCCCGGAAAATTTTCCAGCAGTTAACAAGAACTAACACACAATGATTAAATATTAGGAGGACATGAGAAAAGAGGGGGGAAAGTAGAATGCTCGTAGAATGTTCTATGCTGAGCAACACTATTTTTTGATTGTTATGAATGTTACTTTAGGCAAAACGAAAATAACTATTTTTGAAATACATATGTATGTAGACAGAAAACATTAAACTTCTTAATGAAATTTAACATTATGAACCCTATTTATCCTAGTGAAATTTTGTTAAAATTTATATGCATGAGTTGCATAAAGCAAAAACTATAACTGGTATTTTACAGGTACCCCCGCGGGACCTTTTGTGTGCTGCTTAGCTTCCGAATTTTACTTGCTAGTTAAATTATCCGAAATCTGAGCTTCTATTCGATCAAAGTTTCTCTACCAAAGTTTCTGTCATATGTTTTTCCTTTTATGTCGGTTACTTGGTTATTCTTTATTTTTATTACCAATAATAAAAATGAAGGACGGTATGTCTGGATCTCTGGATGTCTGTTACGCGCATAGCGCCTAGACCGTGCGGCCGATTTTCATGAAATATGGCACAAAATTAGTTCGTAGCATTGGGGCGAGCACCTAGAAGCGATTTTTCAAAAATTCGATTTTGTTCTTTTTCTATTCCAGTTTTGAGAACATTTTACCGAGCAAATTATCATAACATGGACGTGCAAATTATCATAGCGTGGAACAGCAAATTACCATAACATGGGCGAGCAAATGAACGTAACATATTGGCGAGAAATTCATTATCCATTATTAGTAAATACACAGGCGAAACAAATGACCTTTTAATTTTCTACTACGGGCAAAGCCGTGCGGGTAGCGCTAGTTATTTATATTGTTGATGTAGAGTTTCTTTTCAATGCTTCAACGAAAACAAACTCGCATACAGTAAACAAGATCATTTTTGCGGAATATCTCGAAAGGCAAATCTGTAATATTATGCCCTATTTATGCTCCGTGAATGGCTCTTGTGTTCCCAGACGTAATGCAACCATGCATATAAATCAGTAAAGTGCGCATTGCAGTAATCAGGATTGCCACATCTCTCTAGGCGCAGTAACTTTGACAAGTTAAATGCTGGGTAAACAAGTCACTGTGGTGCTAAATGGCGAACGACGTAATGGATACAAATGGATGGCCATTTGTTTTGTCACTTTTATGCTCAAGAAAAATTACAGTGCAATATTTGACTTTTTGGAAAAATATTCCATGCAAATAAAACTAGTTTGTGATTAGCTGCTTCGTTTGAATTCGATGGAATAATTCATATAGTAGTTATTTAAACGTTCTAACGCATATTTACAAGAAAAAAATGATTTGTTGATGTTTTTTTAACACGTAGTCCAGCAAGAAATTAAATGAAATGTCTATGGGCTAATTGATACAGAAGAACAAATCTTTCTGAAATTTTCGTCTAACACTAATGTTGTCAAAAAGCTTAATTTCAGAAATTTATTTATTTTTCTTTTTTAAATCAGTTTCCGTCGAAATTTTTTTTCAATAAGTTCTGTGGTTTAGGAAAATTATAATCATTCGTCCTTAAGTTAAAACAAATGCGCGTGAACAAATATGAATTTGTAAATACAGTCCATGCTGTATAACGTTTCGGGTGGGGGGGGGGGGGGGCATTTTCATGTTCAGATATTTCTCAGAAAAACAAAAACATATATTTTATAAATAATATTAAAGAGAAATTAATTAAGGTTTCTGTTATAATATTGTTAATTTAATTTCATTATTTATGCTTTGCAAATCACTATGAGCAACTCTGGTTCTGATTACAACGAAAAAAAAAAAAAAAAAAGAACGTAACTAAAGTAGAAACTCTTAAGAAAAGCTTTATTTAAGGTTGTTCCTTCATTCGAATCATATTTTTAGTAAGAAGCATTTTAGATCATTTTTCATTTGAACCTGTGATTGTGGGAAAAAAAATGGGACCGCAGTTTCTTTTAAGTATGAAAAAAATAATGATGGTGCTCTTAATGCGTTTTATTTATTTATTTATTTATTTATTTACTTATTTATTTATTTTGTTCTTTAAAGGGAGAAAACACAAATAAAAGAAAGAAAACTGTGTGATCATGGGTTAGTTATTTTTCTAACACAAAAATAAATAACTTTAACGATACAACTTAAGAGAAAAAAAATAATTTGAATTTTGACATCTGGAATTCAAATTATGTTTTTCGCAATCACGAATGTGTGTGTGTATGTAGGCGTGTGTGTTTGTGTCTGTGTGCAGGCATGAGTGTGTGTATTTGTGTAGGTGTGTGTATGTATGTGTGTAGGTGTGTGAGTGTGTAGGTGTCTGTATGTATGCGTGTGTATATGTGTTTGTGTGTATGTGGGTGTATGTGTGTGTGTGTAGGTGTGCGTATGAATGCTTGTAGGTGTGTGTATGTATGTGTGTAGGTGTTTGTATGTATGTGTGTATATGTGTTTGTGTGTATGTGGGTGTATGTGTGTGTGTAGGTGTGCGTATGTATGCGTGTGTGTGTGTAGGATATGGACACTATCTGGAGACAGTGCTCGCTAGAGGAGCAGCATCGTGAGGCGGCCGACCGACGGTGGTGCTACAGAGGGAGGCGGGTGGAAAATAAAATCATAGGAATTCAAAACAGTCAAGTGAGAACAATAAGCAATCGTGATTGCTCAAAAAGAACTGAAAATTACTTTTTATTTTTGTTCCAACATTTTCTACGTTTCAGATTGTCTACCTGCTAAAACCATTTCGACAGTGTTGCCAGATTAGGGGGAAATTTCCCCGTTTTGGGGAAATCTGGTGTTCTCTGGGGAAAATTCGGGGAAATGGGTTTTGAGGGGAATTCTTTGGGGAAAAATTTTTTTCTTGGGGAAAAGCTGGGGAAAAAAACCCTCGGGGAAAAAAAAATTCGCATTAAAATTCGCGTCTTGACATCTGGTAGTTACATTGTTTGTATCAAAGAGCATTGGTTTAGCTTTGATCAACTTTATGGAATTCTCATCTTGCATTATGTGGAATATTATGCTACGGAATAGTTCTGCGTGAGTAACTAGTTGATACGTGAATCAGAAATAAAAGCGATTAAGAATGTTCTTGGATAAATATATACAAAAATCATAGTTTAAATGTAAATACAGAAGAAGAGTAGCAAATGCGAGTAGAAAAAAAATATTTGGTAATTTCTTATCTCTCGGTCAGGCACTTGTATTTATGACTAGTGGCACCCCCACGGCTTTGCAAGAAGTAGAAAATTAAAAGGTATTTTGGTTTCCCTGTATATTTACAAATAATGCATGATGAATTTCTCGCCAATTGGCTTGCCCATGTTACGGTCGAACATTATGAAAACTTGGTAATTTAGTCGTCCATCTTATGATAATTTTGCTCGGGAAAATGTTCCTTAAAATTAGAATAGAAAAAGAACAAAATCGAATTTTCGAAAAATCGCTTAAATTTGCACACTCCCTTGCTACAAACCAATTCTTTGCCAAATTTTGCCAAATTTCATGAAAATCGGTCGAACGGTCTAGGTGCTATGCGCGTCACAGAGATCCTGACAGACATCCCGATAGAAAAAGAGAGAGAGAGAGATCCGGACAGAGAGACTTTCAGCTTTATTAATAGTAAAGATAAAAAAAGATAAAGAAGACAAAAAAAAAAAAAAATCGAAAATGGGAAGAAAAAAAAAGTTCGGGAATTTCTTAAGAAAATTTGGTTATTTGGGGAGAAAAAAAAATTTTAAGAGACAAAAATGTCAGAGGAAGTCGATTCCTTTTATGAAAATATTAGTGGAAAAATAATTTTTGAATTTGGGGAATTTTGATCGAGGACATCGCTTTTTGGGGAATTGTTGGAAGGGAATTGGGGAAATCTGGATTTGACCATCTGGCAACACTGCATTTCGAAAGTAAAATAAACAGTTACACTGAGTCTGGTAATATTTTAAAGGAAACAAAGTAGTATATAACCAAAGACCATGTATAACCTCCAAGCATATTTAGAAACTATGATTTCTACTACAAAAAATGGGGGTCAACAAGTAAGGAGAATCTTATTCTATCTCTTTGAGGGTTAATTTTAATTACTGTGCACTTATTTTCGTGCTAAATGCACTTATTTTTGCGACCCATAATTTTCGCGGAAACGGGGATAAAGGTTATTTCGCGAATTTTATTTGAAGAAAACCGAATGTTGAAAAATTCGCAACGAAAAAACATTTTGTGAGGTTTAAATTTTTACGATTTCAGCGGGCTCGCGAAAATTACGACAATTAAAACATTGCGAAAATAAGTAATTTGAGAGTATGTAATGTACTCCATGATACATTTTCATGACTGAAAAAAAAAAAAGTTTTTTTTTTTTTTTGAGTAATCACGATTGCTTATTGTTCTCACTTGGTTCCTTATTCAGCTTGGACCAGGGGCCTTTGCAGCACCACCGTCCACCGGCTGCTGCAAGCGCGTCGGAATCCGCTTTTCCTGGTCGGAGGCCTCCATGTCCTGTACACACACATGCTCACACACATACACACTCACATATACGCACACGCCTACGTGCATACACACAGGTCTACGCACACACACAAACCTACACATGCATGCACGCACGCCTACGCACACACACAGACACACAACCATACACACGTAACCGCCCAGGAAGCGAGGCAAGCTTGGAGGGACAGGAGCCGTTTCTAGAAACAATAACTCCAATGAGTAGGGCCCTGTCGCAACTCGTGATTGCGAAATATATAATTTGAATTCAAAATGTCGGAATTCAAATTAATTTAATTTCTTTTTGAACAATCACGATTGCTTATTGCCTTTATTTGACCGTCCTTGATGTTGTGGTTCTTTTTTTTTTTTTTGAGATTGCGTTCAAAATAATAGCTTCAGAATCATAGCTTTGTTTTATGTTTTTTTTCTCTTAATGGTGACATTTCATTAAAATATGAACGATTATTTTTTTTGAAAGGCTAAAACTTGTACCTCAGAGCCAGAAGAATGTAAGTCACATTATGATAATTTTATAGAATAGCGGGAAAACTTTTTTCTGGCGCATGCAAAGGATGTAACGCGCGCTCTTTCAACCCTGGTTAAAAAAAAAGGAAAAGGATTTTTTTTTTTTTAAGTACTAGGGGTGCTCTGCCGCCTGCTGTGGCCGCGCCTGCTCGCTAACACTCACCAATCCCAGAAGGTTGCTTCGCAATCTTATTTGATTCTCAAAGATTTAAATTGTCAATTAAAAAGAAACAGATTAGGAATTCATTATGAGCTTCGGAACAAAAAGGCCCCCTTCCCCGGGTTTCAAAATAACTTTTACCAACTTGCAGAGCTGTAAGGGCTAAGGCGCTCCTGAGCATTGCAAAACTGCAGTTTTGTACGTTTGAAAAGTCGCTTTTATATTCGAGGTCTCTATATCTTTACCAATAATAAAGCTGAAAGTCTCTCTGCCCGGAGGTTGTCTGTAGGATGTCTGTGACGCGCATAGCGCCTAGACCGTTCGGCCGATTTTCAGGAAATTTGGCACAAAGTTAGTATGTAGCATGGGGGTGTGCACCTCGAAGCGATTTTTCGAAAATTCGATTTTGTTCTTTTTCTATTCCAATTTTAAGCCCATTTTTCACAGAAATTTTATAAAATGGGAAAGAATCTTTATCTTTATCTTCTTTACTAATAATAAAGCTGAAAGTCTCTCTGTCCGGATGATGTCTGTAGGATGTCTGTGACGCGCATAGCGCCTAAACCGTTCCGCCGATTTTCATGAAATTTGGCACAAAGTTAGTATGTAGCATGGGGGTGTGCACCTCGAAGCGATTTTTCGAAAATTCGATGTGGTTCTTTTTCTATTTCAATTTTAAGAAAAAAAATATCATAAGATTTACGAGTAAATTACGAAATTATCAAAACGTGTAACCGTAACATGGGCACAAGCCAATTGGCGATATACGAAATTATAATAACGTGGAACCGTAAGATGGGTAACAAGCCAACTGGCGAGAGAATTCACCATACATTATTTGTAAATTTACAGGCGAACCAAAAGATCTTTTGATTTTTCTATTACGGGCAAAGCCGTGCGGGTATCACTAGTAGTAATATATTTTGCTCTTTAGCTCGGGGCTTGAATTGAGTTAAGACTAAGATTTTCCGTTAAAATTGAAACCCTTAAAGTTTGTAAGAAAGAAGAAACAAGTGAATCGAAAAGACGTAACTATGGCAACGCCAAATAAAACATCAATAATTTTAATGGAGATGAGATTATTTGAACTTGATTTGCTATTATTGGCTGTACGTAAATTGCCTATCATTGGCTACACTCTCAAAAATAATTCCTTCAATTGACGGAAATTCTCTTGGAAGCAGTGCTGCCGGACTTTTCATGATTTTTAAACGGATTTCCGTTTTTATTTTCTCCTGTCAAATGAAGGAAAGTTCTTCAGCATTTATTTCGTTATAGGAGGAAAATTTTCCGTCATTTGACGAATATTCGTTTTTATTTTCTCCTGTCAAATGAAGAAAGTTTCGTCAATATTTTCTGTGATTTGACACTTTTCCGTTTCTTTTCTTCTCCGTTAAATGTGGGAAATTTTTCGTTGTTTAAAGAAACGTCTGTTATGGTCATTTCTGTTACATGAAGTCAATTTTTCGTTATTTGAGGAAATGCTCGTAATTTTTGTTTGTTACATGAATGATCGTTGTTTGAAGAATGTCCGTTATGATCGTTTCTGTCAGATGAAAGACATTTTGCGTTATTTAAGGAAACTTTTTTTTTTTGTTTCTGTTAAATGAGGTTTTTTACAAATATTTTTTTCAGATACTTTGAAGCTGTATTTTTTATTAGTCCGAAACGTGGATACACCAAACCACCAAAATCCCAAGTAAAATTTTAGACCCCACCCCCCGTCCCCCGCGAAAAAACTCTCTAAAAATCATTACAAACTTATTTAAAAACAACTTTTAATTTTTTAGTTTTAGAATATGTTGTCAGCCGAAAATTTTCGGAAACGGCAACCCAAAATTTTTTAATCACAAATATGCCTCTGAAAATTCCACAAGAAAGTTCAAAAGTAGATTCCTTATTTCTAAATGTATTTATGAAAAATCTAATTTTGTCACCTGAAAGCAGATATCTTGTTACATACCGGTTTCAAAATGCAGGTTTCTTTCATGAAAGACGCCAAATGGTGAAAGTTTCAAATTTTCATCAACTTTATAAAAATTTTTAAGAATATGAAAATTAGTTTGTGAAAAACAGACATTTCGTGTAATGAGATAACCACTTTCAGATGCAGAAAACAAAATTATGAAAAATTGATTGTATGCTGGTAAACTTGACATTTACTCACTGGTATTTTTCTGAAGTTCTATTTAAATAATAACCTAAAAAATGCACGCTGTAAAACATATATAATGGATCTCAACAAAAAGTTGTGCTTAGTATTGGAAGAAGATAGAGAGATTCGTTTAGTATCACTCAGTAAAATACAAAAAGAATGGATTTACAGTAAAAGAATGTAGAATTAACTTTATTTTTATAGGCATTTATACATACAGGTAATATTAACATCAGCAACAATTTCATTCCATTAGAAAATGAATCTTTTGCAAAAGAATAAAAAATAAAATCTCTTGAAAATTCAATTAATCTTATTTATATTCTTGCATCAACAACCATCTTTATGGATATGAACAATTGACTAAATAAAAAAATTGAAATTGACATTATATGATAAAATTTAATTGATCAATTATGTTAAACATAATTGAAACTAGATAATTTAGAAATGAGTTTACACCCCCAAGTAAGAATCTAGTTTCTTGACTTTTTTTTTTCTTTTGTTTGTTCAAAGAGTATGGTATTTTGAACAAAATATACAACAGTCATTTTACATACAGTGGCGGATGGGACAGCATGAACCGGCCCTGGCATTTACAGGCCAACCGGCCATATTATGGATTTAACAGTGATAGACAATACCTTGTTTTGTTCAGACTAAGAAGATATACTAAAAAGTCATTACCATCCATTGTCCCTCGATTCAATGTTTGTCTTTTGTGATCTAACTATACTGCAAATAAAACTAAAAAATGGCTTGAAAAATTTCTTCATAATTGCCTCACATAATCAAATTCAAAACAAAGTTTCTTTTTTTGTTTGATTGCAATTTTGAAATTTTGGTGAAACAGTTTTAATTTGACCCTGACATTTTGCATCATTACCATCCAACAGTTTTTTACACTCTTTCTCAACCAAATTGGTGATACTATTAACCCAAACAGTATTCAGTTTTAGTAGCAGCCACCTTAAGTTTGTTTGAAAAGCAAAAATTTACTGTGTGAAAATCTTCATGCGTCTTGCTTAGATGTGTAGCTATCAAATTAAGTAGAAAAAAATTTATTGCTGTCATTACCATCAATACCTATTAATAGTTATTTTAAACATTATTACGTATTTTTGTTTTTTATTTGCTTACATTAGATGAACTTTTGATCAAAATGTGCAAAATTTTTAAGTGAAATATCATTACCATCCACATCATTATTACCCGGCACAAAGCATAAAGATTCAGATGGTAATGACAGACTGAGGATAGAACAAAATTATTTGCTTTGTTTTTTTTAATTATATACATTTTTACCTTAAAATTCAGTAGTACACTGAATTGTTTTTAATATTTTAGATACATAATTTTCTTAAACTTACTTTTTTTAAATTAGCTTACATAATAAGTACCTGTTGGGCAGTGGGTTGCTGTTATTTTTAATGGTCAATGGTTCCCAGTTAACTATTATTTTGTAAAGTACATTGTATTTTAAATTAATTGGTTTTAAATGTAATTTGTCATAGGATGATAACTAATTCAGACCTTAATGTACAGATGTTGTTGATTCAAACCAAAGTAACAGTCTGAGAATCCATTTTATGTCCAGATCAAAAACAAAAAGTAATGTTGTTGGTCCACAGAAGAGAACAAGCACCAGATAGCCACAGAACACATTTTTTTTGCGCTATTAAAGATCCTCCTATACTCATTTCTCGTAGATATTTTTGTGTAGCAAAAGAGGAACATAGTTCGGTAGAGAAACTCGCTGCATCTGTATTTAATCCAAAATAAATACATAAATAATGACGTCATAGTATTCTGTTTTGAAAAAAAAAAAAAAAAACCATAGCATTTTGACATTAATTTTACTGTATGTTTGCTTAAAGTTATTTTAAACATGTATTCGTCATTTCCAACCTGCCATGATCGTTACCATCCTTCCAGAGTCATTACCGTCCTTGCTACAGAATTGCTTGTCCTCAAACTATTAATGTTCAATTTTTTAAATAAATGTATTTTAAATCGTTAGTTCTATTAGTATTTTCGAAAACATATTTACTTTAGGTTATAAGACTTAATTTGAACGAGTGAAAATGAATAATGTAATACATTCAGTATATTTAAAAAAAAAAAAATCAAAATTATTTTTAATTTATCACAAGACTAAAAATGATGTATTTGTTCTTTATTTTCTGTCAGGTTATTGCTGGTAGTTAATTGTAAACCTTAAAACCACTAAACAAATTTTTTTTTTTTGGAATTCCTACACGATTTTTTAACATGGGATGGTAATGACACTTTTTGTCCTTTTTACAAATTAAAGCATCATTTTCTGCATAATAAATGTACATGTTGAACTATTGTAGTTTTACTAAGACACATGTTTCGTCTTTCAAAAAAATGTCAAACTGCATCCTTCCTGAAAAATTCAAAAATTAAAAATTCAGGATTGCAAAATTCCACATTGCAGGAGAATGACCCACATAGGACAATATGAGAAAGATTTTCAGCGTAAAGAAAGGTAATACACCACTCAGAGCATCTGAGGTTATCGAACCCGCGTTTTCCGGCATTTGAAGCGAAGTTTCTACCACAAAGCTACGAAGACCCCCAACGCATAATAAATGAGTTATAATGAGTGATATAGTTTACAAAATCATTCCAATACATTAATGGAAAAAAAAAATTCTTTCGTAAAAATTGTTATTTTCGTGGAATTGCCCTTCACTGAAATTAGAAGCACAGTGAAAATTCGTTTTTACATACGGTAAGAGCTCCAGTAGTCTGCCATTTAAGAAAGCGATCGCTGTTTTTTGTTAACATACAAATTTCAGCAATCAACACAGACCAAAAACAATGCAAGACTTCAGGCCATACCTTTCTGATAATGATTCACTAAATTGTTTCAGTAATAAAAACATTTTACTTTAAAAACTATTGACCTATTGTCAATACGAGAAAATGCTCCAGTAGCCGGCTATATAGAAATCCAGTGCTCGATCACGTACGAGCTAACAATCGGCAGTTTCATTTTCATTACTCTTATGGGGTATGAGTGAATAAATTTAAACAAAATTGAATGCGAAATTTACAGTACAGCATTGTACTTACAAAATTAATTATTCCAATAATTACGAAAGAATTCTGCATTCTTGATGTCTTCTTAAGATCAAGGTTTATACAGTAAAACCTGTAAAGTTGACCACCCTTGTAAGTTGACCACACTTTTCAGGTACAGAATTAGTCCTATATTAAATCAACCTCTATAAGTTGACCACTAAAGTGGTGCACCACAAGAGGTCAACTTACACAGGTTTCACTGTATTATATATTTGCAACCAGTTTGGATACGCATCGCAAGCAAAACATTTTTTATTATTTACCTTCTGCATCACTTACTAAAGTAGTATCATAAGCTACAAAAATAGAAATTAAAGAATGTAAAGGACCCGGGTTCTTCGCGAAAGGAATTATGGAAACATGAGGATGTTAATTCTCCCCCCCCCCCCCATCTGGCCAAAAAAGTTTCTCTATTAACTGTGTAAACCAAAATAAGGACTCAATAAAAGAGTTGATAGAATTCAAGATCGATAAAGAGTGAATTAATGATCGATATTATTGACACTTAAGTGGTCAAATGTTCACTGGAACGAAAGTTCATCATATGGAACATAAAATTAAAATTGTAGTTTTGGAAACAATTTCAACTCAAAACAAAGCAAGTAAAAATCCGTTCGAAAAGCACTTAAAAGATCGGCAATCGTTAACACATCTAAAACAATTTATCTTAAAAAAGGTGCTTTTGTTTAAGATGAATTGTGTTGGCAGGTCCGTATTTTCATTTGGGGGGGGGGGAGGGTAAAGTGTATAAATTTAATGCATTTAAAAGGAAATAAAAATCAAAATACCAGCAAAAATTAAAATTTAAATTATGTTTTGAAAGTACCAGTGGGCTACTGCTCACCTCCCCTGATTTTTCTAATGACGGGCCTGTATCTGGGTGAATTGAAATTGAGAAATGGGGGAAGTCATGAAGATAATCTTACAGCTTACAACAAGAACATTAGTAAACAATGAATGAACTAAAATGGAGTGGGTAGCAACGTAATGCAACTTTGAAATCATGTTATTTTAAAATAAATTCAGCATAATTTTAAAAGAAGTAAATTTTGATTTCCTTGTGAAAAAAAAAAACGATTTGGTTTGAAGCAGAAATAAAAAGTGGTACCAACATTTGGAATAATTAGTGTTGATAGATTACAGGTTTCTTGAACCTTTGGTGAAGCAAATAGTTTAGCAAAAAAAAAAAAAAGAGCAATAAAAAGAAGAACCACAGGTTTAACGCTCATTGAAATAATTTAAGGCAACGTAAGTATTGCAGTATTACATCAAAATGCCTTACAATGGGAATGTTTATTTATTTCTGATAAATACTAACTGCTCCCCAATAAATTACCATTTGGTAATGACGATTTGAGTATTAGAACTTATATTCTAAACGCAACGACGGACTGAATTTACAATCTGTTTTCAACCCTGTTTTTGCGAATTCTAAACTAAAATCAACATTAGAAGCAGCAAAATGATGAAACGACTCTTTATGTCAAAAAAAGTTAAGGCACAAAATTTAAACATTTTCTTTTAAAGAAATGACATTAGAAAGAAAATTTTTACTCAAAACAGCTAAATTGCCACTGTGTCAATACTTTATTTTAGTTACTATTTGATGAACATTTGAAAATCCATATCAAGTACACAGTCGTATACTGGGTAGATCAACTAAACAGTAAAGAAAAAGTGGGCAATCTGCCATGGCCGACTTTTGGAAATGCATAAGAATTCAGTACCCAGTGGTCGGCCACCCCTCTAAAAATAATTGAGTCTAAGAAAAAGATTATTTTTTTAATTTAAACGTTATGTTATACAATCTATTAAAACATAAGAAAAGGCAAATTTACACCAGAACGAAAAAAAGAAGGTTACTTAACGTTTCAAGATGATGTGTCTTCTTAACAAAAAAAAAAAAAAATAAGCAGAATCGCAAACTAGGAGGATGGGCACACCATTTAAAATAAAATGATTCATTGCTATACTTAATAAAAAGTACTTAAAACTTCACTGTTATAGGATGATAATTGGGGACAGATAAAGGAATGTAGGATTGCATCATATCCGATTTTGAGCTGTACATATTCCATCTATAAGCAATTTTATATCCTTGTGGCCGACTACTGGAGACTGGCCGACTACTGGAGCACTTACCCTACATAAAATACGCTTTATCATAAAATCTGTGATTCTTTTTGGTAGGAATATATGTGTAGTTTCAGCTGATTCAAGTGGAGTGAGTATTTTGTTGACAAGATTTTTTTCTTCGGTAATAATTTGCCTTCGTTGTAACTGAAACAGATGTTACTATAAATTACCTTTTTATCAGGAACGGCACGGATTCATTAAGACATTCTGTTCTTAAAGTAATGAGTATTTCAACAAAATTATTTATTCTTTGGGTTGGGAGATTTTCACTTGATTCTGATTCAGCAATCAGGATTGCTCATAGTTGTCACATTGCCCAATGTATTACGTTTGTCAAAACCTACTCTCCTTGCAAACGGTAGATAGCGAGTCACGTGATCATCTTCATGTTTTTGCATGTATAAATACAGTGTTTATTTTTATTGATTACATTGCGTTCTGCTTATAAATATTTTGCGACGATAAATATAAGTTTAGTGATATTTCTATTTCTTTACTTTAATTGGCAGTATCTTTCGGATTGGAGAGTTAAAAGTTATTATCATATTTTTTTAAACTTTAAACGCTTTTCTACGGCGATTTTAAATGATTCTAAGCGTATTTAAATTAGTTGCTATTTTCTTTGAAAGAGAGAATTTTGACGGACAGGTGAAATTTTTATATTAAGATTTTTTTTTAATTACCTTATGGACTATGGAGCTTAGACAAAATTATATGTGCACATTTTAACTAAACGAAGCACTAATAAATAAAAAATCGCAATTTTTAGATTTCAACGCGCAATTTTTGGACGTCAGTCTGGCTCTGAGGTACAGAAATGTCCACTCGGTTACAATCAAAATAAAGTAAAGTGGTTAAAATATTTTCAAATCTTTTTTAAAGCCCATAGGCTCAAACCATCGAAACCATAATATAAATATATGAAGAATCAATAAAAAAAGATAAATTAGTGACAGTTATTATAATGGATTTAAAAAAACTGAAATGTGTGGGACATTATATGTAGGAGAATGTGGGGCAAAATGAAATGGTGGAATACTTACTCTGTTATTAGCGCCACTTATCTGGTAATATTTTAACTATGTAGTAACACGTGTAAAATATCCCAGTCACGAAAACGTTACCTCTGAATATATCAAATCATAATGATATTTTTAAAAATTTATACTCGTACTTTAATATTTTGTTGAAAGTTTTTAAAAAATATTTTTGTTATTAAGTTCATGTTGCTAACTTTTTAAATATTAATTGAGATCTACTAATATTCGATGCATTCATTTATTTAATATTAAGCTTTCACGGAAGAAAAATGCATAACAAATCCCTAGCAAAAAAAGATTGCATGAAAGACACCGCCAACTTAGTCATTCCAGCCGAGGACTGCAGTTTCGTGCTTATTAGCACTCATCAGCCCGGTTTAGGAATAAATTGACTGAGCTGGAGGTGGAAAACCTCTTAAGGAAGCCAAGTGTGCTAATTCTATATTAGTTACTAGTTTGTTTGGCACTCTGGGCTTCCTTAAGAGGTTTGCCACCTCCAGCTCAGTCAATTCCTAAAGCCGGGCTGAAGAGTGCTAATAAGCACGAAACTGCAGTCCTCGGCTGGAATGACAGAGTTGGCGGTGTCTTTTGAAAAAAAAAAGATTGGTTTTGTGGATTTAAATAATTAAGGTGGGAATACTCCATGAGTCTAACAATTTGCGCCAAATGTTCATGCTTTTGAATTTTGCACTTTTTTACCCCCGAAGCTGTCGAAACCTGAAAAATAATAGAGGGGCGCCAGTTTGTAACAGTGCGAAGGGATGGAGGGAGACGATGTTCATAATTGCGTTCAGAGGTCATTTTACAAAAGAATTTTCAAGAATTGTCCGAGAAGAATTTTGAAGAGATTTTTATTATTAGTTTTCTTTTAAATCTTTTGTCGCACAGTGTTATTAGCGCGTTCAGTCTCCTCTTCTGCCCAAACACAGAGAAACCCGTCCAGAGTCAAGCACTTGTTATCAGAATGCAATCTTGTCAAACATCATTTTACTTTTTTGTGAAATTTTGAAAAACTTCCCGCCCAATGGCTTGTAAAATAACGATTCCCATCGAAGAGGAAAATCGATATGCGGCTATTTTTATGTCCAGCTTATAAAGCTAAGATTAGTCTTTCGATGAATAATGAACGAGTTGAAGATGAATGCAGCCATTAATTCGAGACTGAAGGCTATCACAGCCTTCTATATATCAGGCCTACGCGCTGTATTGCGCAATCGATGTCACGTGACCTCAAGGAGGCTTTGAGCGGGAAAACCCCTTTAGTTCAAACAGTGTTGTGGACTTCAAGTAGCTGCTCGTTGCGGATGCAATATTGTATTTCATCTTACAACTTTAGTATCAAATAGCAAAGTAATATTTATTCCAAATGTGTGAATACGTTATCAACTGTCTTTATGGAGACTTGAAATGATGTTTTCTTTTTTGCTCTTTGTATTTGACTGTGCTAAATCGTTACGTTTCGTCAAGTTTACATTATAAGCCGTTGGGATACTTTGGTGGTGAAAATTTAACGTATCAAATGTTTAACATCTCCAAATATGTTTGAAGCTACTATTGTTGGATTAAAAAATGTTAAGAAGGTAAGTGTGGTTACCAATGGTTATTTTTAATCAGAATTGATAATAAAAATAAATACAGTAAAATCCCTCCTAACGGATACCCCTCTTATGTGGACAGTATTTAATTCCTCGATTCTAAGGTAAAATTAAAAGGTATTAAACCTTTGTCATGCGGACACCCCTCTATTGCGAACAAAAAATTTTGTCTTGTTAGTGTCCGTATTAGAGGAGTTTTTTACTGTACTTGTTAAATAATATTTTATGGATTTTTTACTTGTAAGGGACGGATTTTTATGTATGTTTTTTCATGCTACATATTTTTATCACTTTCGATTTTAATGACGAAGCTTTTTTGCCCTCAATTTGTGTAATGACTTTTTTTTGTAACTATTGTTTCAAGGAACTTTTTAACATGAATTGGCTGAAGAGTGCTGTTTAATATATACATTAGATCGCGGTTCATTAAAAAGAGCAACTGTTTTAACTTTTAAAGCAGTTTCTATTTCTGTAAGGTACTGTATTCTATTATTGAAAGGTACACATTTTTATTTATGTTTTTTTTTTTCATGTAATACACATTTATTACTTTCGATTTTAATGACGAAGCTTTTTGCCCTCACTTTGGTAAATGATTATTTTTTGTAACTAAAATTTCAAGGAGCTTTTTAATATGAATTCTCTGAAGAGTGCAGTTTAATAGATACATGAAATCGTGACTTTTGAAAAACACCAACTTTTTCTTTTAAACGCAGCTTCTATTTGTATAAATGTATTTTAAAAATGTTGTGGATTTTTTTTTTTTTTTTTTTTTTTTTTTTTTTGAGGAATTCATAGCAAATGAAAATGAAGTAAAGCTTTTAACAACTATTAGCGAGCCATGCATTAGAAATGTGGTACATGACCATTACAAGCTTAGCCCTCACACCATTTTCTTGATTTTGAGAAATATTATGCAAACGATTTATAACATACTGTTAAATAACTTCTCCAAAAAAACAAAAATCTCACAGATAACTCATGATAAATCTAATTATATTTTTTACGCTGAAATATATGCATCAGTATTGTCCTTTATACCAATTGTTTAGTTTGTTTCAATTGTTCAGATGTTTTGTAATTATTATTGGGTATTGGAGTGATTTTTCTCTCAAAAATGTATACTGTTTCTTTTGTTTGTAACAGTTAGAAATATGGCTAAATATTGGTTTATTTTATTGCATCTTATTTTTATTTTTTCATTTGTCTGTATTTTTGTCAAAGGAAATAAATACTACTGTAAATCATTCGTGTGAAAAATGCAAAATATTTATTAGTTTATGAATAAGAAATATGCACTTCCCGTTTATCTTCCCCGTCTGTCTTAATCATTTTACAATTTACATTAAGCAAAATTTATTTCGTACTTTCTTTTGCATTATGATTTGAAGTTGAAGTGTATTTTCTTTTTACCCATTAAATTTTCATTTTTATTCATTATCTATATATTTATTACGAATATAATATGTAATGTGTCATGCATGAATTTTAATTTAGTTTACTATTTAAGAACTTTTTGTGTCGATATTAAAACTCGAACGATATAAATTTTTAATTTAGAGATGTATCGGAGTATTTCATGTAAAAATAAACTGTTTTTTTTTAATGGATTATAAAAAAATCTAAATTTTTATTCACGGTAGAGCTATTATGAAATGTAAACAAACCGCCTTCACTGGCAGCCATGTTGAATGAGCGCGCAGGCCTTGTGTTAAGATGGCTGTGAGGCTATCTGAGATGACGTCACGTGAATGCCCGCGCGGGAAAGATGCCAGAAGAATTACGGCTCGCACGGTAATATGATACCGTAAGAAAATCTTGTATTTTTGGTTTGTTGCATCTTAAGGAAAGATTTATACTCCCCATATTTTTTTCTTTTCTTTTCTTTATTTTTTCGCATGCTTTCATCGTTGTTGTGAATTCCATGGTGCAACTTGTGTGGCTAAATAAGCTAGTGATGGGCATAATCGAGATATTTTGATAATCGAGATCTCGGGAATCGAGTACTTCTGATAATCGAGTGATTGATAATCGAGATCTTTTTAAGTCGATCACTCGAGTGATTGATAATCGAGATCTTTTGAAATCGAGAACTCGAGCGATTGACTTCTCGAGATCTTCCGAATCGAGTACTCGAGCGATTGACTTCTCGAGATCTTCCGAATCGAGTACTCGAGCGATTGACTTCTCGAGATCTTTGAAATCGAGTACTCGAGCGATTGACTTCTCGAGATCTTTTGAATCGAGTACTCGAGCGATTGACTTCTCGAGATCTTTTGAATCGAGATCTCGAGATGTTTTAAATCGAGATCTCGAGATGTTTCAAATCGAGATCTCGAGACGTTTGAATCGAGTACTCGAGTAGTTCATTTTCTGAGCTTTTCCAAAATTGAGTTGACTGCTACGGGGGTGCCCACTAAAAGGGGGTGGGGCATGGCGCAGCCTGTGCAACTAAAATTTTTAGAGCCGGTTTTTTGAGATGGTTTTTTTAATCTCATTTTCGAAAGGGGGGAGGGGGTTCATGTCGCATCCTGCGAAACGAAATTTTTAGAAGCGGTTTTTGTAGATTTTTTTTTTAATTTCATTTCGGGAGGGGGGGGGGAGAGCTCTTTCTAGACGGATGCTCCGTAACATTTGAGAGGGTGCGCCATCGCGCTGCGAAAGGGGGGAGGTGGACTCCCTTGACTTCAGTTGAATTCCCGAGTTGTTTTGGCAGGGGTGCGCTCGAGATAGGAATGTGACATTTAGCCTACCATTTAGGGGTATAATAAGGGGTGAACCCTCCTGGCTTTTAGAAGTTTTAGGTTAAGTTGGGGGGGGGGTATTGACACCCCCCTTTTAGAAGGGGAATCAATACCACTCCCCCAAAATTCCATGAAAAATTCTAGTTTTTACATTTAAGTGGGTCTAGTTTTTTGTTGTTTTCCGATAAAATTAGCAGATACACCTTTTGTCCCCTTACCCTCCGGTAAAGTTCGAAATGCAAGCTTGTTTTAGGGAGTCGATTCGATAGATTTTAGTCTTCATTTTGGGGTCGCAATTCTTGGGGGATGCAGGTTCGACTAGATTCCCTGTTAGCTTGTCAGAAACTAGGAGCTCGGCATTTGGGCGACTGTGTGATTTATTCGAACGGTTATGCATTTAAACTAATGATTTTCATTTATCACGTGATTATTTCGAATGGTTTCGGACTCTCAAACACGAAGTTAATAATGTAAACAAGTAGGGGAATAGTTGTTCTGCGCAAAAGTACTCATTCTTTCCTAGTTTATAGCTTTGCTTTTTTTTTTTGATGTTCTTGTTGAGAGTAGTTGAGTATATTTATCTGATTAATACATGAGGAGGGAGGGTAAAATATTTCTGATTGCGTTTTCCAGAGGATTGGGATTCCCGGCGCATTGAAAAGTGTACAAGTGTGGCTTGAAGTGCATTGAAGTTCATGATTATTTTTTTTCTTTCTTGATCCGCTCTTTTTTATTTTTCTTTTTCATTTGTCGACTTTAGGAATATGCAATGACAGTAAAAGTGTTGGGAGTGAAGTTGAAATGTTTTTGAGTGCATTAAAAAGAAATATTGAAGTTTGTCGTGTGGGATTAATTTTAGCTTCCACTCTTCGGCCCAATTTTTAAATAAAAATTACATTTTATACAGATTGTTTTTTTTTTTTTTGAAATTCCATACGCAAGATATTTGTGACTTCTTGTGTGCGTAGCATTTATTTTCGCGTGGGTAGTTAAATTTAAGTATTTTGCTTGTTTTACTCGCTTCTGTTTATGTCATATTCCTTATAGTTTCGTAAATGTTGATTAGTATATTATTTACTCAACTTAAAAATTTTCAGTCAATTAATGTGCTGATTTTATGGGGTTTTTTTTTTTTTTTTTTGTAAAGTTGAGGCAAAACTGCTGAAAATGCTTAGGCTGGCAGCGGTCCATTTCGGAACTTAAGGTTCCGTAGCTACGTTTCATTTTCCGTGCGCTGGTCCTCAAATAGGTTAAAATTGATTGTCAAGTTTCTCTGAAAAGCAAATTACGTATTCGGTTTTCAAATCATCCGAGATGCTCAATAACCGAGCATTCCACAACAAACAATATATTATACAAGAGAGAGCGCGGGGGAGGGGGGTAAATGGCGCAGACCGCACCATTGAAGTTTTGAAGAGGAGAGGGTAACTTAAGCGGGCTTTAATTTATTTTAGGGGGTTCAACGTCGCATTTGAGGGATGAGTGTCATCGTCATGGGGGGGGGGGGCACCACTGAATTATAAACACCTTGCGTTTAAATATTTCATAAACGTTTTAACATGGCTGTCACAGCGTTAACAATCGCTTTAAAACGTTTACTCAACGAAGTGTGCTCTCTGAGTAACCCCATTAGAAAAAAAGCAGAAGCAAATATTTGATTCAATAACTTTATAGAATGACAGAGGTGACACATTTGAGAAGCAATTATTTGATTCTAAAACCTTATAGAATGACAGGGGTGCCCGTCCGTCCCCTGTGCGAGCTTTTTATGACAATCCCCCCCTCCCCCAAGAAACGATAATCCGAAAAAGGGCTAAGACTACATAAAATTTTCAATTACACGGTTTGTACCATACCGGTCAAGGGCGCTCATATGCAAAATTTTAAGGGGGGGGGGGGGCTCAGATATTCTCCCCATGGTTTAATAGGATATTTTCCCCATAGAAACCGATTTCAGTACAGATTAGAGTTATTAAAATTTGACATTTTTAATAACTTATTGATTAATTGCTGGAGAAGAAATGATTTTACATTTTTGCAAAAAAAAAAAAAAAAGTACTAAAAGCAAGGATGTCCTAATTTCAAAGAAGGGGGAGGGGGCTTGAGCCCCCACTTGCCCCCCCCCCCTATATGGAAGCCCTTGATACCGGTTTAATATATTTTTAAGTTTAACAACTCTCAAGTTTAAACCTGCTAGTGTCGCCCAACGACTTGCCCATATTATCATTATCCCTCACTTTTTAATAAAAATTGTACATACGTACGTATTTAATCTTAATAACTGTCAAGTTCAAAACAGTATGGAAAGCGTTTCTCTATCCTTTGCTTCAAGATTTCACCACCGGATCACACCAGGGATGGATACAGAAAACCATTTGAAGGGGGGTGGGGGTCATGCTGAAGAAAGCCTCCCCCATGAACGAAATTCCCGTTTTAAGTACGAAAAAATTCTGAAACTTTTTTGGGGGTCAATAAAAAGCCCCAAATCGGTCAGGAATAAGGCACATAATTGGGGATAAACGTTGCAAATTAATTTCATAAACAATAAAACAAAGTAGTAGTTCAAATATTTTCTTTGAAAAATAATCAATGTATTGAAAAGATAAGATAATGTCATCGTTTGCATTTTATGCATAAATTATTTGAACACAATGTGTACGGATACTATTCTCGAGAGTTCAGGGGGGGGGGTCATGACCCCCACGACCCTCCATTGTATCCGCCACTCACACAACACATGCCCCTCCATAAATCTGCTCGTATGATAATTAACAATTTTCGATCTAAAAATATCGTTCGATTATTAAGGAATCTCTCAATTATCGAAAATTCGAAGCCAAACATTCAACTATTACGCCATTCGAATAAAGCAAGAGAAAAGCAATCATTCGATTTTAAAAATCATTCCAAATCTATCCATTTCAAGAGCAAATAGCAACACCTATGAAGCTTTTCCCCCACCACCTAAGAGCAATACCCCCAAAAGAGACAAAATCCCCTAAAAATTACAATCCCGCAGTTTACGTCAAAACTCCCCCCCCCCCCTCCCCTCTTATTTGCACCCATAGGAATGAATTACACGAGAAGTTAACCACTTGTTTTATTAAGAAATAACTAAGTACCTTTGTGCCGAGAAGTAACATGAAATAAACGTTTTGTATCCCAAATATACAGAGTACTGCAGAAACGTGTTTTGGAGTTTTAAGGTACCCTTTTTTCAACAAAATAGTAAGCTTTTACATATAAGGGGCCATTCCTTTGTTACATATGGATGATTTTAGCCATTTTTGACCCCTTCCCCCCATGTAAGGGTACGTAAGGTTTTTCAAACCCCTCCCCCTATTCTTGCGTAAGATTCCATTTCGTTTTTAGAAATAATGAAATAACTAATCTAATATCACTGGAATCGAAATTTAATTCACTATTTTTAAATTAAACCTTTTTGCGTGAAGAAATATTTACTAAAAAGTTGGAATCTAGACTGAATGTGTTTTCGACATTTTTTTGTATATGATGTGATAGTAGTTTAAAATAAAACATGCCATACATAGTGCAATTCTTTTATTATGTTTTACATAATTAGTTCTTCGTAAAACAAATAAAAAAGTCATCCTAATACGTTTTTATTTTCCAGACGCAAATGAAACATCGGCTTGGAAAATACTGCTTAAGAATGCGTTTGAACCCCTCTCCCCCCCAAAGTAAGCAGACATTTTTCCACCCCCACCCCCACGGGACCCATACGTAATTAATGAATGGTCCGTAAAGACATCCAGTAATGTCCTTACATCCACAATCTCACTATTTTGCGTTGAAAAAAGGGTTCCTTGAAACCCCGAAACACGTGTCTGCAGTGATCTGTATATTTGGGCTCTAAAACGTTTGTTATTGCCTATTACACTTGTATCATTACCCAATCGTATAGTCGAAGGTGAACGTAAGGGGGAAGACGTCCCTTCAGGTTTTCAACTTAAGTATTCCCCCTTTTTACCTGAACTATAATTTTAATGCCTCTCAAGTTAGAACCTTATATAAGCGCCTCCAACCTTTACTTCCACCACCGAGAGACACAACACATGTCTCCCACAGACCCGTCCATGTGTTTATTCATTAACACCTTTCGCTCAAAACATATCATTAGACTACCAAGCATCCCCAAAGAATCATTTGATAATCAAGCATTCAACAGTATACATTCGATTATAACACTATTCGAATGAAACATTCGAAAGGCAATTAATTGATTGTAATTCCATTTATATCGCAAGGGAATCTATTCCTCAAGTGTGCTGGCACACTTTTTAAAATTAGGGATCCTCTCTCCCCCTCAAGAAGGACACTCCCTAAAAAAGTCTAACGTCCATTAGGAATTTCAATGGCTCAGTCTGCGCCATGACTCACCTCCCCTGTGGGTTCCTCAGCGCAGCCCGTCTTTCTGGGGGAAGCGTTAAAAGGTTTCAATGCAAATTTTTGAGGAAGACAGAAAAAAACCATGCTCATTCATAAGTAAAATCATTAACTTTTCAAAGCCAGCCCTTTGACCGCCTAAATGACGGATCCGCCCCTGCAACTAAAACACTTCAGAAGCAAGGGTGCTCACTCGCCCTGAGGTCAAGACCCCCCCCCCCTCAATATCGTAGAGACCTCCCCCCAACAAATGAGAAAAATTCCCCTTAAAACACCCCCCCCCCCCTAAAAATATCAATAGCACAGTCTGCGCCATGACCCCCCCCCTCCATAGGTGGGCACCCTTGTCAGAAGTCAACTATATTGAGAGGTTCATTCGATTATCAAATCGATCGAAGAATAACACTGCTCGAGTGATTGACATCTCGAGAACTCAAGATCTCGAGAGCTCAATATCTCGAGAACTCAACATCTCGAGAACTCAACATCTCGAGAAGTTCAAAGCGAGAACTCGAGCAGTTGATCGCTCGAGAACTCGGAAAGTGACAATCGAGAACTCGAGCAGTTGATCGCTCGAGTTCTCAGAAAGTGATAATCGAGAACTCGAAAAGTGATAATCGAGTACTCGAGAAGTTCATCGCTCGAGAACTCGAGAAGTGATAATCGAGAATTCAAGATACGATAATCGAGAACTCGTGGTAATCGAGTTCTCGAATGATCTTGAATAATCGAGTGATTTGATTATAAGAACTCGATTATGCCCATCACTAAAATAAGCTTTTCCTTGAAAAAGAAAACAAGATTTGTTTATTTTTCTTTTCTTTGTTTGTAGGAAAAGATGCGAAAGAGATAATTTGAAGCAGAGCTTACGGATAAAAGTTCTCTTTTGATATTCAATAAGTTCTCCTGGTGGGGGGAAACGAGAAAAATGGAAGTCTTGTTTGCTTAAATAGTTTATTCAGTACCTGGAACACCGAGCCTCGCTCGGCTTTAAAAGAACTATTTTTGTCAACTCGTGTTTTTCTGAGGTTCGATACTTTTTCAAATGTACTTGAAAAGCATCACGTTGATGAAATATTACGGTTCTCGCTAGTCGTTCGATATGCTTCCGAGAAACGAGTGATATTACATGTAAACACTTCATCAGCATTATAATCATGTCAGCTATGAGAAGCCTACTACTGAATATAGGCCTCCTCTCCCCCACAGACACATCCTCTCCCCCACAGGAAAGCTCTGAGCAATTTTAAGCTAAAGACCTTCTATTTTAAAGTTGTTTAGTAGAACGACAGTTCGTTTGCTTGTTGTGCCTCGGCAAACAGTATTTCATGCGGTATGCCGCTTCAAGTGCCTTGGAAATGATAATCGACATCGATATGCAACATCAGAGACGAAAGTTGAGATTGAGATCATTATTTAAAATTGACAAAAAAGGAAATTAGTAAAATTTTATTTAGTTACATATCTGAAAGAAGCATATTCTATTTTTAAAGATGAAAATCCAAACTATTAAATTAGTTTTTTAAAGTTTTGCATGCTACGACCAGAAATTCATTTCTTATCCGTCTAATACCCGAAGATCAACGCAAATGCATGATATACGAAAACTTCTTTCTTAAACTAAATCAATAAAAAAAATTTAAAACTTTTTTTAGAAGGAATCTTTTTTCGCGACGATTCATAAAACCATAGGTATGCATCGAACAATTGGTTGGTATCCGGTATACTGCCTATTCGGCAGATAAACCAAATATTCGGTTCGGTCGAATACTTTAGTATTCAGCAACCTAATCGTTAACAAATTCAAACAGTAGACAGTTTGAAAACTAAAGAATTTTTTTTTTGTACAATAAATGAAGGCTATAGTATTAAACCAAATATGGTTATTCCGCCGTCACGTGCGGTTATAATCAGACGCAATAATTTAACCAACATTATGAAATAAATCTCAATGTTTTAATCTTTATACATAAAGGTCTAATCTCTGTCCGGATGTCCGGGGTAAACGTCAAAACTACTGGAGGCATTTTAACCATTTTTTCACCATAGATAGCTACATAATCGGGGAACAACTTAGGCTATAATTTGTTCCTTCAAAAATTAGTTTTAAAAAGTTATGGTGGAAAACAGCACATCTCATGTAATTTCCCCATTAAGTGATTAACTATAAAATCCATTGTTAGGAAAATTCGTTGCCTAACAACAGCAATATTAAAAGTAATCATAATGTACATTTTGAATCAAGGCCTCTCTGGAGCAAGCATGACATTTATAGCTTTCTCAGGAGTTGCATCCTTATCTTTATACATAAAGGTCTAATCTCTGTCCGGATGTCCGGGGTAAACGTCAAAACTACTGGAGGCATTTTAACCATTTTTTCACCATAGATAGCTACATAATCGGGGAACAACTTAGGCTATAATTTGTTCCTTCAAAAATTAGTTTTAAAAAGATATGGTGGAAAACAGCACATCTCATGTAATTTCCCCATTAAGTGATTAACTATAAAATCCATTGTTAGGAAAATTCGTTGCCTAAAAACAGCAATATTAAAAGTAATCATAATGTACATTTTGAATCAAGGCCTCTCTGGAGCAAGCATGACATTTATAGCTTTCTCAGGAGTTGCATCCTTATCTTTATACATAAAGGTCTAATCTCTGTCCGGATGTCCGGGGTAAACGTCAAAACTACTGGAGGCATTTTAACCATTTTTTCACCATAGATAGTTACATCACCATATGTAGAGTAAAGAAATATACATGGAGAGGCCCGTCTATGGTAAAAAGGAGATGAAATTGAAGCCGGAATTGTGGGGCACAGCGGTGCAATGATTAGCGGGGTTATGATAACGTGATCGCTTCGCGAGTATAGTTTTCACCAATCTCACAAAGAGACCGTATAAAGTAGCTGGCGGATTGGTTTGCATTTTAATTCATGTATTAATGCAATTTCAAAAACGTGCTCCATAAACTTGCAACAATATCTAAGTTTAAATTAAGAACCAATTGAGATTCAGTAATGGAATGTTTTGAATCAAGATATATCTTAAAATACTTAGCAAGAAGCTAAGGATCTTGGGATACAGCGGTGCAACTTCCGGCTTCAATTTCTTAGTGTAGCAGGGCCTCTGTATGTAATTTCTTTTCTCTATGTGATTAAAAATAAAACCCATTGTTACAAAAATTCGTTGCCTAACAACAGCAATATTAAAAGTAATCATAATGAAAATTTTGAATCAAGGCTTCTCCAGAGCAAACATGAGTTTAAAGTCATTTAAACATTTGGAAACTCTACTTTTCGCACCCTGAGTGAAACACAGTAGAGAGCTTTTTTTTTCTTTTTGTGTATGTGTGTGTACTATTTAATTAAATGAAGCAAGCGCACGGTTTTTTTTAGAGATCTTCGTTAGTTCATATATTAGAAATTCTTTAAATTTTTATACGCTTAAATTCATGCTTTCGTTTATAAATGAATATTCGTTGGTTCTTTACACTTATTGCTATTATATTTTTATGGGTAAGGAAGAAGCTCGATTTTTAATCACGTCAAAGCGGTGTGTTTTGAGTTGTGTCAGTTAAAACAGAAAACGAAAGAAAGTAGCGACTGTTTCTTACAATTATTACTGACCCAGGCAACGCCGGGTACATTTGCTAGTTACACATAAATAAGCACATTTTTTAATCTTTACATTTGATACAAAGATACTACTGAGACAATTATATTTTTATTAAATAATTCTGTTTTTTGAAATTTAATTTACTTGCATGCGTCTCGTGAAGGACGTCTAAAGTCAACCTCTTGTAACTTGCTATATGAACTAGTGAATATCTTTGCTTTATTAATAAGCAATGACAAAACAAGTTGTAGGTTGCGAAAATTAAGGTTCCGAAGGGAAGAAAACGTATCTCATCTGTTAAGAAATAATAATTTAAACCATGAACCGTAGGAAACAAAATAAATGTAGGGTTTTTACAAAAACATGCTTGTTTGTTTTATTTATTTATTTATTTATTTTGTTTTCGAAAAACCAAATGTTTTCAAAATTTTTCACATTACTTAAAAATGTGAAATCTAATTTATGCAAAGTTACCAGTAAAGCTTCAGAAAAAATAACAGATTAATGATTTGAATTTTTTGAGCAATCACGATTGCTTATTGCTTTTATTTGACTGTTTTGATGTCCCATGATTTTATTATCCCACCAGCACCTTCTGCAGCACCACCGTCGACCGGTCGCTTCACGATGCTGCTCCTATAGCGAAAACCGTCTCCAGGTTGCATCCATGTCCTACACTTACACGCATACATACACGCACGTACACACAAACACACACAGATACATACAGACACACATACATACACCTACACACACATACACAAACATACTCACACACGCATACGTACAGACACCTACACATACACACACAACTACTCACACACTCATACCTGCACACAGACACAAACACATATGCCTACACACATACACATCCCCCCCACACACAAACACTCATACACACAACTACCCACACACTCATACCTGCACACAGACACAAACATACATGCCCACACACGTACACATACCCCTACACACAAACACACATACCCCCTACACACATAAACACACCCCTACATACACACACACATTCGTGATTGCGAAAAACATAACTTGAATTCAAGAGGTCAAAATTCAAATTTTTTTTAAAAATTATTTTTATTATCATTTTAATTCTTTTACACCATTTAAAAAAAATATTCACACGAGCACTGTAAATGTTGCTGCAAATATTGGGTAGTGGTGAAGTATGACAGGAGTTTTTATGCTGTAGAAGTTACGAATTTTTGGGTTACAATATAGAGGTTTCCGCGGTAGAAAATAAAGATTTTTTTTTTAATGGCCTCCTTGAGATGATAAAGTATTACACAACATAACTCAAGTAGTTGAAATTAATTTATCCACTTGCAGTTATAAATGTTTGTGGAGTTCTTGACTTTCTAGGTTTTTAGAGAAATTCTCGCTATGAACGGGACAAGAAAACAAATGCTCATATTTCTTTTAATATTAAACCTTCATTAAAAAAACCTTTTAGAAATGAATTTCAATAGGAAAATAAAAGTATATTCAAAGCGGTTTCTATTGTTTGTGAAAATTAAGCTTAAAAAATAAAAAAGATTATGTTTTTGCGTTACTCACGGGACATCAAATTTTTGCTCAAAAAAGTCCTCTTTTTTTTGAAAAATGTTATATTAATAAATTTTTTTTCTTTTATTCATGAAAAGGAACATAATGTAGACACATTTAAAAGTAAAAAAATAAAATGATAAAATATTTTTACAATAAGCCAACAACATGCAAACTATGTTGACTGTAATGGGAAAACTTAAAAGTCATAGAGCTAATTTTCCAGAATTGATTTTATATTTAAATATTCTGTTAAAACAAATATTTTATCTTATTTCCCGAGGTTCAACTAACATACTTCAATGCTACCGTTAGTAAAAAAAAAACTAAATCTCTTTTTATAAATTTGGGCATTGGGGGGTTGACAGCGGAGAATGGCCCAAAATGTTTTACCTCTTTGGTTAATTTCTTAAATTCAAGTTGACGTATTCAGCTCGAGAACCAATAACGCACTTTCAAATTCCGATCTTCATCTGTCCTTTCGGTATCGCCCCTCCACGAACGGATAAGGCGGACAATTCTGAAACAAGGCGGGGCGGAGGTTCAATTATTCGCGGGCATACTTTACTTGTACGTTTCTTCCCCTTAGTAATAACTAACTGCGTTGCTCAACTTTACCCGGTCTACTTCGAAAATAAAAATTGTGTCAAGTGACGTATATTCAACAATCAGGCTTAAATAAAAGAAAAAAAAAAAAAAAACATCATTCAAAATTTCCCCTACAAACAATGACGACAAATATTAAAATACTTTTAAGAAATTAAAATAAAATAAAATGAGAAAGATGGATTTAAGAAACGTAAACATGGAAACAGAAAATAAACTAAGTTTAAGAATTGAAAATAAGAAAGATGGAAATAAACAAGGGATTGAAAAAGCGTTACCGTGGAAATGCTAAATAAAATGGTTAGAAACTTGAATAGAGAACAGATTTTTGAACTTCATTTAATTCGCTTATAACTTTTTTTCTAATGGAGATAGAGGGTTAAACTTTCGACCATAGGTCAAGTTATATGTAGAGTAAAAAAAGCAGCTTTTTCCAATGGTGTCAAAAAGAAAACTGTGGGACAATTCCTTCCCTTTTTATTGATAAATTTAATGAAGAAAGGAGTGCCTAAATTTCAGCTACGCCTAAAAATATTCGAGCTAAAACCGCAAATAACTCCCGCCGTTATTAAGTTAGAGCATTGAAACAAATTGCGTAGAACGCGGAAAATTCTACCCTTTCCAACGATATGTAATATTACTATATGCAAATAATTTTTCACCCCCATATTTGGGAATTTATGTGAAAATTGTGCTTAAATTGGAATAAAAAAAAGAACTACTCGTCGAATTTTTTTTCGAAACGATCTGCAAATCTTTCCGGGGCTGAAAGAAAGATACTGTGACAATTTCAGCGAAATCGACCGGGTAGTTCTTGAGTTTTCTGCGTTCAAACCAACAGACGTTTTTTTTTGAGACTTCATTTTATACTATGCAGAGAAGATAACAATAAAAGTAATAATTTTTAAAAACTTTGTTCATCTTCAAGAAGGCTGCAGATGCGTTCAGTATAGAAGACAATGCACACACATAAGGCAATGCACAGAGTAATGAGTTTGAATTCAATAAAAATTTAAAACATTTATCGCATTGAGTTTTTCCGCAATAAAAACATCGATACTTCAATGCTACATTGGAGCCTCTTAATCAGCGTGAAAAGCTTACCACGCAACAAGAAAGTCGTGGGGTTCAGTCACGACTTTCTTGTTGTGTGGTGAATTTTTTTGCACTGATGAACAGGGCTGCGGAGTCGGAAGGAAAATGGCCGACTCCGACCCCGACTCCGACTCCTGGATTTTGAAACGCCCGACTCCGACTCCGGATTTTTTTTTAATTTTTTTAATTGTATTTTTTAAACTCCCTCTCTCCATTCAAGGGAAGGGGGAAAACCTCTTAACAGAGATTGAAATATTAATTCCTTTTTATGAAAATTTAGCATTTTGTTTTTTATTGTAAACCCAAGACGTCATACAACGTTAGAAATTCAATTTAAAAATCAAACTTTCCAATAGCTACGAGTTAAAAAGTGAGATGACTTAAAAATCCCTTTTAAAAATTTTGAAAATGATTATCTGTAATTTGCCCCCCTTTGATGTTTAACAAATATATATTGATCAAATCGTGTGCTTTCAATTTTCGAAAGCTGTAACTTGAGAGAAAAAAAACTTTTTTTCTAAATCCAAGTTCTTGAGAGGGAGTGGTTTGCCCCTGGTGACATCCATCTAGTAGATGACACCCAAAGTTAATTTCAGAGTTTATAAAAAAATATAAATACTTTAATTCTGAAAATTTTCACGAATATATTTTAAATTATATTTCATCAATAAAATTTCAACGAAAATAGGGCACATATGCGTCAGGAGCTAATTTTACACAAAACGCGGCGGTATACAAATTTGTACGAATAGCTTTTACTATACCTATATTTCTTCTTCGCTAAATTTTTAATTTAAATTTTATTGGCTGCTTTAGAATTAACCTAAATATGAAGAATTTAAGATTAACTGCAATTCTTGAGTGTTGTAATCAAGAAATTTTTTACACTTATTTTGTTCCATACTTTTTAGTGAGAACCAAGCTTACAGAAATAGTCTTAATAAAGAAAAAAAACATTAGATTATTTCATCGAATCTTTTGGATTCGTGCTTTCGAGCCAGAACTTCTTTGAATTTGCCGATCACACTTAAACGTTTCAACCTTAGCTACAGGCGTCGACTTACTAATTTGTTACGTTTCTTTTACTATTTTAAACTGAGATAGAACAAAACACTATATTTCTATTTTTATTTGAAAGTGATTACTTGAAAATGTTATTTAACAAAACCGTTTGCTGACAGTTGCTATTAGTTAAGTTAAAAAGCAAGCAAACTAGGGGACGGCTACAGAAAGTTCGGTAAGCATTCAAGCTAGCTGATTGCCATAATGGCAGTTATTTTCTCATTAGTATCTTTTTATACATGTAATCGAACCAATTGGTAATCAATTTTTAAAAAATGCAAGGAGAGTCAGTGAAAAGGAAAGAAAAAAAGAAGCCCGGAGTCGGAGTCGGCATGCTTTCCAACGACTCCGACTCCGACTCCTTTATTCCGAAATCAGTCCGACTCCGACTCCGACTCCACAGCCCTGCTGATGAAGAGGCTCCATGTAGCCTTGAAATAGCCATATGCTGTATTTTCACGAGAATTTGTGCTTTATTTACGTTGGTTTTTATCCTTTAACAAGATCATTTGATCATTTTCTCATTTCAGGGGAAAAATGTTCTAAAATGTGCCGATAGATGGCGCTGTTACGGCAATTTGATACGAAATGCCAGCTTAAGGAATTTTTGAAACACGGAAATGTTGTGAATAAAAAGAAAACATTACATTCTAACCGTTAACGAAGTTTTCATCTTACTAATATTATATATGCGAAAGTTTGTCTGTATGGATGGATGTATGGATGTATGGATGGATGTATGGATGTTTGTTACTCTTTCACGCAAAAACTACTGAACGGATTTTGATGAAACTTTACAATAATATAGCTTATGCATCAGAATAACACATAGGGTAGTTTTCGTCCCGTTATGGGGGGCAAAACCCCCTTAGGGGGGCAATAAGACACAATTTTTGTATAAATTCTCTAATATTGGGATGAAAAAATACTTGCACATATTTACATTATATGTCCATCAAAAGCTCTGATTTTTCTGCTGAAGATGGCACCTGTTCGAAATTTCTAAGTAGAATAAAAAACGAGTTATGAGCTTTTTAGATCCATGTTCGAAGGCTTTCCTCAACTCAATACAGTATTTAGTGTATCATCTCAACTCCCAGTCGACAGCGACAATTGTTGTATTGTTGACTTTCTTTGCTTTTCGTGATTGTTCAAGGCTTTTCTCAAGTCAAATCTTGAAGTAAGATTCTTGCACAAGATTGGCAAATAATACATGATTTGGCTGATGATTTTCCATTTAAACGGAACTTTAATGTAATTAATGGTTTTTTATTATTATTTATGCTGATTGAACACTTACTCATTATCCAAACAACCAGCAGATCGCCAAAATTTTTGCAGAAAGATTTCCGTAGCTGATGCATTTGGCAGTTTTTTCAACGTTGCTGTTTTTGAAGCCGAAGACTACGTCATAATGTTTCTCAGCTTTCACCATGTAAACAAAATATCGCCAATCAAAGAATTTTCAAAAGACTTTTTTTACTGTGTTAAATAATCCAGCAACTAAATTAGGCAAATCCGTAAACAGCACAAAAACTTCCATTAATTTTCCTTTTAGCACAATTTCAAACAATCACCAAATTTTATTACTTATTTTGGTAACATTTCGGATGAAACCGTTTAGCGCCATTTTATGGTGACCAAAAATATCTCAGTATCTGGCGACGATATCTCTGTAACGAAAATTAATATCATATCGTTTTACAAACTAAGGAAAGAATGGGGGAGCATCATCGAAGGTACCCCGAAACGACTTTCGCAAATTCGGTAAAATCGCACCAAGAGCCACAATGATTGAAATTTCCCGAAATAACTAAAGCAAGTATAAAGGGATTACGAGCGCAGCTACTTTTTTTTAATCACTTCGTACTTCATTAGCCATACAGAGAAGGTTTTAGACTCCATGTTAAAAAAAAAGTATCAACAGATTAATCTTTTTAAACTTTAAACATGAGAAGATTAATTTCATGTTTTTTAAATTTGTATATGCTTAAATATAGTGCTTTCGTTTCTAAATCAATACTACTTTGTTCTTTATACTTATTGCTATTTTAGTTTTATGGGTAAGGAAGAAACTCGATTTTTAATCACGTCAAAAAGATGTGTTTTAAATTCTTTCACTTAAAACAGAAAACAAAAGCAAGTAACGATTTTTTCTAATAATTATTACTGACCCAGGCAACGCCGGGTATTTTTGCTAGTTATTCAATAAACAAAATAACGTATTACAGAGAAAACAATAACTGTGATAAGAGAAAAAAACGGAACTTTTATGAAACAAGCATTTTACAGATAATAAATGAATAAATTGTTCAATATGTCTTCAGTCTTGTTCTGCTACTAGTTGGATGCGTGAAACAGTATGTTCCAAAATCAGAAGATATTTTGCACACTGCTTTTTTATCTGTACTATGTACGAGCTGTGCAGTGTGCATGTCGTATTGTACATATCTCCCAACAACAGAGTGAACCATGACAACGCCGTCTATCGGCACATTTTGGAACTATTTTACTTCGCCAACCAAAGGTAAATGACCTCACGACTGTTGTGGGGAAATTTTAAGTCAGTAGTTTTCAAATTAGTACGCCTTGAAACCGTACTAATTATTGCCACCCTGTATTTATCTGATGCGAGAAAATCGATGCTGGCATTCATAGAAAGGCTCGTTGAGCTCTATATGAAACGTTTTGTTTAGACTTGAGAAACCGAGCTGAAAGATTTTCACAGAAAGAAAAAAAAATTGCGAATGCTAAATGAAAATTAAAACCTTGCATTGTATATAGAGCTGTTGAGCTTTTTAAATCTTCAACTAAAAGTAAAAACTTAAATCTTCCTTCAATATTTTTCAAAGGCATTCTGTAGCCATGGAAACGTAAAAATAGACATTTGCAAAACGCTTTCTCCTAAAAAGTAATTTCTGTCGGGTTTTTCAATGTCAAATGCTTTTTTTTTTCTTAATTTTTGCTCTTTTATTTTAAATTTTAAGTCGCAATGGGGTTGTTTCCTTCAGTCAAAAGTAGTACTTTTAGTCACTGAAATTGATAGAATAAGTAAAGAAAATAACATGGATCCAGAAAATTCATTCATTCTTTTTCCAAACTTTCTTTCATTTTCCCAACAGTTATTTTTTAATAATTTTTTTAAAATGTCCGATTTTGCAAACAAGGCGTGGTCTTGGTGACGTCACAAATGATGCTCTTTGGCGCATTTTGTAACGCATTTCCACGTTATGATAATCAAGAAGCGAATTAAAATTGCGCTCTACGCTTGCTATCAACCATATCGTTGCCAATACATGTGAGTAAAGATGGGAATTAAATATTTTGCTCTGTGAATGGCAAACACAGAATGGCAATTCATCATTTGTGATGTCATCGGCAAGAAATGTAAACAATGAAAGCGCTCCGATTTAAGTTTTTTTTTTTAATTATTAAACTTAAACAAGTTATTTAAAAAATGGTCAAATCCTATGTTATTAAGCATTTTCTTTGAGAAAAAAATACTTTTAAAATTTTGGAAACGACTCCATTCAGTGCATGAAAGAAGAAGAATTTGTGCTATACTAATGATGGAATTTTAACCTTTCACGTGCTGTAGAATGTCTTCATTCGAAGTAAAATATGGCAATTTGAAATCATAATGGAAAGCTAAATCGTTTTGGAGTAAACGTGAAAGGAATTTTAATGGATTTCACGTATTCGATACTTCAGTAAAATAATTAAAAACAGAAAGAAAGATTTTTTCAATCGATAAAGTTTTTTTTTTTTTTTGTCTTTACATTTTTTGAGCCTGTAAAATAGCTGTTTAAAATTTCCGAAACAATTGCAGTTATTATGCATCAGAAAGCGTGGGGTCTTAAACATTAACGTTTGCTATTAAGCAATCATTATAAAAGTCTTGTACATAATTTGTAGAAGCACTTTAAACTTGCAAATTTTCCACTCTCTCTCTCTCTCTTCCCCCACACCCGCACTTGGTAGTATTTTGGCAGTATTTTAGCTTGCAGTTAACATTTTCTGGGTGTTGAAAGGATGAAAAATTGTAATTTTCTTCCTGCGATTTTCATGACTTTTAAAATCTTATGCGTTTCAGAAGAAACCGATTCTTCACGATGACACTTGTCGATAAAACAAAACATTCTTAAATTTATAAAATTCTGTGATAGTGACAACTAAAGTCAAGGTTCGTATTCTTTTTCTCAGGGGCGTAGCTAAGGGGGGGGGGGGTTGGGGACAACCCCCCCCCCCCGAAACGTTAGTCTCCAAAAAAAAGAGAAAAAGAAGAGGGAAGAGAAAGAAAGAAAAAGAAAAAAATCAAAACGACTTTTTTCTGAGTAACAAAGGTCAAAAATTCACTTCGTCCCCCCCCCCCCCCCGCAATGCCATTGAAAATCTGCTCCATGTGTGACCCTCAAGCATACAGACGCCTCCCTCTGCTGCGACAGTTTTTTGATAATCGAGTGAAATTTGACACTTCGCTTTAGAAATGAGATTGATTTGTTAAATCCACGTATATGCAGCCTTTCTTTGTCATAGATTCTGCAAATTGTTAAATATGTTTAATTTTATGAGCTGCGCAATGGAAATATTGCATACAGTCGAATCTGTATATTTCGAATTTCACATTAAAGAAAAAAAATCGAAATAAAGAGTTTTGAAATACTGGGACTTAAGAAACTTTTTAAAGAAAATTGAAATATGAAAAATGATGGTGAAAATTTGAAATCGATACTAAAGATAATATGGGCTCTTGATTAAAATTCCTCTTTATTAGTTTTGTTAGGTATTTATTCTATTATTACATTGTTGAGTGCTTTATTTCGAGTTTAAGGAATCATTTTGACAGTAAAAGAAACTTTAAGCATATCTTTTTCAAGAAAAAGTCTTTTATTGCTTCATTTTGGTCCCTGATTTTTTTTTTTTTTTTTTGGATTCATTATTTATCCTCTTGAGATTAGCAATTGCAGCAAATTTAACTTAGCCAGTATTCTACGATTTTCCTTTTTTCATTACTTGAAAAAAACTTATACTTTCTTTTCACTCCTATCATTTCGGTTTTCTAAGGAATCACAATTTTAAGAAAGAGAGCAACCAAAGAACAGTACTAATCCAGATAACAGCGAAATGGCTTTTAACTAAAAGGACCTTTAACCATGAACTTGAAATGTTCATCTTACATATGTCAAACCTGTGAATTTCACCCCTTCACTCTTCTTCCAAGAAAGTGCGCGAAACGACTATCCTTTGGTTAATCTTCCTGGAAAGCCTATTCGTGGAACGCATTTCTAACTTTTTTCCACTGCCTCCTCAGCTCTTGAAGACAATTCGTCTGTTTCTGAGTTGAAGGAAATGTTTTTGTTTGCTGCTTTAAAGATCATTGGGCTTCGAATCCAAAAATGATAGCATAACCGGAATTCGAGACGATAGAGGTTTTGTTGGTCTGGTCTCGTGTGTGTCATAGGTCATAGTCAAAACGACCTTTGCTAACCAGAGTATCCATTGCAATCACATTGATTTTTCAGCCAGTATTTATTGCGTTTTCTTTTGGAAACGTACAGTCTGTTTAAAATAGTACATTCTAAGTGTAAGTTGTTGCATAATGAAGCTGAAAAACCGATAACAAGCTTTTTTCAATCGAAAGAAAAAAATTAAAATGACGAAAAGGATTGCTCTAAAAAGAGAAGGTTAACGTCGTGTGAAGAAAACGAAGTACAGTCTGCAAAGCAGCATTAGTCCCATCGGACACTTCTGAAGGTAATTTTATTTTAATTCAAAAGAAAAACTGCATAGCATTACATGAATAAAATGTTTAAAAACGAAATGAATCTAGATTATTTCTATTAGCTTGGTTCGGATTAAAAAGTAGAATATAAAAAAGACTTCTGTTTATAATGCCCGAAATTGCTGTTGCTCTCCCAAAAAGATATTTTATGTAAATTCTAAAGCAGCTAATAAAATTAAAAATAAAGACTTGAAAGGAGAACTGATGGTATGATGTTGAGCGAATAACTTTCTACCGCCAATATTTCTTCCCTAGCTTTTTTATTCAAAATTTATTAACTGCTTTAGAATTAGTATAAATGTAAATACATAAAAAGCAACATATAAATATAACGATATGAAAAGCAATTTCATTTTTTGCGGGAAAATTCAAGAAGTCTTTTTTTATTTTGTTTCATACTTTTAGTGCAAACCTAGTCAGTAAAAATAGTCTTTATAGTCTGACCATCGATGAGATTGAAAGTCAGTTATCCAGTTTACAGGCGGAAATGGAAGTATCTATTAGCTTTTAGGGATGCCAGCTTTTGTAGATGTGTGTTAGCCTCTAAATTAAGCAGTCACACTGAAATGAACGGAACACGCTCATCAGACATTTGATTTCCCCCTGATTTGGATAGACTGGTTTTGACAAGACGTTGCTAGAAAATTTCACTTTAAATTAAATGGAGGGAAAAGAAAAAATAATTTGAATTTTCCACAACATTAAAAAAATTAAAAAATTCTTTGCTTTTGTTTTGTTTACACAAATATCTGAATTGGGGCACCCCATTCCAAAGTATGTAAGATTCACCTCCCTCTTATTTTTTTAATACCAAAAAAATGTACATATATATATATATATATATATATATATATATATATATATATATATATATATATATATATATATATATATATATATATATATATATATATATATATATATATATATATATATATATATATATATATATATATATATATATATATATATATATATATATATATATACATATATGTATATATATACATATATATATATGTATGTATATATATACATGTATATATATATACATATATATATGTAATGTATGTATATATATATATATATATATATATATATATATATATATATATATATATAAACGAAGAACCCCCCCCCCCCCGAAAGTCGGGTCTAGCTACGCCTCTGCTTTTTCTCGTATTCGTAATGTAACTTGCATCTTATAAATCGTAACGTGTAAATGTACAAAAAAGACATTACATGACACAAGGCTCTGATTTTAGCTGAAAACCAATGTTCAGTGAAAATCAATAAAATCAGAATATAAAATATTAGCTTCTGCAATAAAAATAATTATCCATTAAAGCATGCAAACGCCCATAATGTAGTGGTTGGAAATCTCGCAAAAGAGGGATAATCTAGGTTTGGATCAACATAGCGACTTCCTCTGTTCAAGTTAGCCGTATTATGCTTGATGGCAAAAAAAAAAAAAAGAGTGATGTGAACGAGTGTTGATACATTAACATAGTAAAAGTTAATGATTAAATATTTGTAAGTTATTGAAGTTATTTGATTAGATTGAAAAAACTTTTTATTTTATTTTATCAGTGGCATAAGAAAGGGGATGATGTCCAAGTCCGGGCCCCTAGCTTGAAACTCAAATTAATTAGTTCATACAAAATATAAGTTCTTCTAAAATTAATTCCTATTAGAAAATTAAAATTTTTCTTTTCTGTTTAAAAAATGCTTGTCATTATCTAATCAATTTTATTTATATGTAAGTCTATGTAAAAATTAACTCAATTTTTGACTACTTCTATTTATATTTTCAACAGACCGAATTGCATATCTTGAATTATATATTCGCTGGCAAGAAATGATTAAAAAACTTAAGAAAAGAAAATAAAAAGATGGAAAGTGCCGAAAATTCTTAGTTACGTTCCATGTTCAAACGAACTATTTCGTTAATTGAAACCACTTTCCGAATGTTTTCCATTCAATCCTCCAACGATGTGTGTGTGTATGCTTTTTATTTCTTTATTTTTTAAAAAGTAGCGAAGTAGCGACTACATTTCTAAAGGAGTTTGTAGTCTTTACATTTGGTAATAAAATAATTGTAGTTCACTACAAAACAAATGTAGTTTTTCCGACCACTGCAATAACCTTGACATTATATATCAAGGGTCTGAAATGGCACATAAAATGACGTCCCAGAAACGTCTGTCTGCAATAGAACTTGAAATTAATCGTGTTACGGAAAATGTCAAAAAGTTTGTAATGGCACGTGAAATGAATGATATCTCAAAACGCCAGTCTGCAACAGCACTTGAAATTAATTGCGTTATAGATGACGTCAAAGAGTCTGTAAGGGCACGTGAAAGGAATGACGTCTAAAAGACGTCAGTCTACAACGGCACTAAGAATTAATCACATCATAGAGACGTCGATAAGTCTGTAATGGCACATGAAATGAATGACGTCTGAAAAATGAAAATCTATAATGGCTCCTTGAAACAAATGATCTCTCCGAAACATCAAATTCTGCAATGGCAATTGAATGACGTCTCTTCGACGTCATCATATAATGTTGCAGTGCTACATTTTTCTATATCGGAACTCAATAGAAGAGTTTATTACTATTAGTACCAGAAAGTCGCCCGTCAAGGTATGACGGGTGAAAATTGCTTCTACATTTGTACGAAGCCATTGCCTTTTTGGTGATATTTTGATGGTTGAAATTGTAACCGCAGCTCTTGTGGATGAACACTAAACTCCAGTGGGGTGTTCATTGTTGACCATTTTTTCGTTTCTTCAGTCGCCTGAAATGACACGGTTTTACCAGTAAAACACTTAAGTGACCGGATCGAGTTCAGCCTTGTCACGATAAAGCCTTTCCCTCCATGGTAAACATTACCAAATCGTATTATCAAAATTATCACGTTGTGGCGCGAGTTTCATTGCTGAAACACGCGGGTTACTCGATCATCGGTTATTATATGTAAGATGATTATTATTTATTAAACCGTCGTTGTCGTCATGCTTATTTTCATCGATCGATATGAGAGTCGTGGGATGTAGAACCCCTTTAGAGAACAGGCCGACCCATTCGACATTTTGGTTCCAAAACAGCTTTGGAACCAGTCTTGTTCCAAGCATTTCGGAATACGTTATTATAGTCGCTGGTTGCAATGTTGTAAAATAATTAATGATAAGTTGAGTAAATCGTCCCTTTAGGCGAATCTAAAAGGAACATTTTTTCTCAAATTAAATAACATTATATCAGGTGATGTTTCATGTAATGGACTCCATTTTAAAACCTTACTTGGTTTTAAATATTAATTAAAATATCTTCTCCCTATTAAGACATTAAATAATCAAAAAATCTTTAATACATCTATAGCTTGGCAACCAGTTTTTTGCAACGTGGTTTCTGTACATAATGATTTTTTTACGCTTACAAATTTGGAACCAAAATGTCGGATATAAGTCCAGCTCCCCTTTTGAGTGGCCTTAGTTGGATGGGGTGCGTTTGGTGCGTGCATCCTCCAGAAATGAATTTAATCCTAATTACTATAACTACACCAGTTTGACGTTGATGTATTAAAAAGGTTTTTTTATTGGTCATCTTTGCTATTTGAGACATCAAAGTAAAAACTTGTACAAAATACTGATGGGTCATTCTCCAGAAAACGTAACTTTTGAACGCAAATATTTTTCAATTTCGAAACCTTTTGTTTTGTTTTGTTTTTCTTTTTTTTTCCATTCTTACACGAAAGTGTTACCTACTAGAAGCAACCATAAGCAACGCTCCAGCTAAGTCCCAAATATTTTACTCATAAATTAAAAAAAGATAAAAAATGTCCTGTTCACGGAAATAAAAAAAAGAAAAAAACTTTTAATATTTAAAAATTGAGGCCACTTTAATATCAAAGCAGTAATTTTGTTAATTGTGCCAGCAATCAGCTATTTTAATGATTAGTGGGAATATAATATTAAGCTCTCTTAGTTCAGCTTAGTTAGTAGTTTCAAATGTATGCTAAAAATAGTATTTAGTAAATTTGAGGATATACTGGCAATTTATAGTTTTGGCAGAATGCCTATTATTGATGTATTTCCCCTCCATCAGTTATTTTCACCTCAGAAATAATGACATTGATAAGGTCTGTCACAGAGGTGAGGAAATTGCCATTAGTAAAGGCCTAATAGATACACTTTTCAGGGAATTTTTTTTCCTTCGTTGCTACAATCTGCACACGTTAAACATAAGAAGACATGTTCACTTTTTTTACAGTAATTTACATCATCCCTGAAGTTCAAGTTCACGGAGGTGAGAAATTAGATTAACCACACTATGTTTTAAAGCAAAATCTATCTTCTTGTTTTTCGGCAAAATTCACACAACTTTGTGTTTATGCAACGGAGGTGAGAGTGTATTGTGTGACATGACTCCTTGTCCTTCTAAAACGAACTATAACACAATATTAAAACATTAAATATGCTTAAACAATTAGTATTTAGACACTTGTAAGAGGAATAATAAATAAATAAGTATATATATTTAATTAAACAAGTTATTAAGCAACATAAACAGTCACACGAGGTGTCTGACATGCCACGGAGGTGAGAATTCACATTTGTGAACCAAAAATAAACTAAAATAAAAATTATTATTGAAAAATTGTTGACAGGTTTAAATAGATATATTTTGGATGACATTAAAAATCACTGTTAAATGAATTGTTCCTTAACGTTTTTACTGTAAAAAGCGTGTGACAGAAAAGATGATAAATTTTCTAAGTAGGTAATGTGACATCTCTTTTTTGCACTGTGCACTAATGTTGATTTACGGATCCAAAAATAATGTTATTTATTCTATCGTTTGAAAAGTATTTAAAACATGTTCTTTTTTTCTTTTTTTTTTAAAGGTTTTCAGTCTTAAACAGAGTCAAATTAGTTTGTTTGGAAAGTAATACAGTTGACTCTCTGTTTAACGACGCTCTATTTAACGACTTTCTCTAGTTAACGACGGCTTTTCACGGTCCCAGATGGTCCGCTTTAGTTTTAAAAGCACTCTATTTAAGGACGATTTCTACTTAAGGACGATTTTTTGTGGTTCCTTGAAAGTCGTTAAACAAAGAGTCAACTGTATTTTCAGATAAAACGAAAAAAAAACTTGGAATAAAACTCTGGAATGGAAAATCAATACAATTCAATACAACGTTTCTAACGGACAACCAATTTATCCATATAAAATTTTTACACTCGTTTTTTTTCTTTTTTTTTTTTCCACCTGTGTCGCGCCTGAACGGCTGGAACATAAACGTAAAAAGCTCCTTTCATTGCCGTTTTCAGTTTCAGCAACAGAAAATAGATTTGTGTTCTAGTTCTTCCTTCGTAGTTGTCAGATCGATCACTAGGATCGAGGACGCAAATCTGTTTTCGGTATACTCGAAACTGATAGCTGCAATGAAATAAGCTTTTTACTATTATGTTCCAACCTCAGAGCAAGAGTTAGTAAATGGAGGGAGCTTGTCCAATCACTGCCTTAGAAAAAGCCGAGGCCAAGACGCCAAGTCATGTGACTCAATAATGACGAATGGTTGACTTTTTCTTTGAAACTAGCGAAAGAAACCTGATTTCTCCCCCCCCCCCATTGCTTTGCTTTAGAATCTTTAGCGTCACTTGCAAGAACGGATACAAGGGAGGGGCGCCCCTCCCTTGAACGACCATGCACGGGTAATTTGCAATCTCATATAGTATTAGGAGAAAAATCGGGTTGAGTGACTTTTTTCCGGTAATTTTTCGAAACTGAGATTCCAAAATAGCTCAATTTCAGACGACCTTCGGTGGTGTTAGGGGGATGGGGTTTTACAACATTCCCCCGAAATTATTACAGATTGAAGTTCTGAAACTAGGGCCCAAACCAGAAAATAATTTCAGGGAGGGTTTAAAAACTTTCATGCGGAGCTTTGCGGAAGGTAGTTTATTATTGAAAACCAGCTTGAACTCACTAAAAGCGTTTTATGCAATTCATATACATATAAAAGACATTTAAGTTTTGGAACAATGTTTTTTGGAAATTTTTAAATGTGAACAAACATTTAAATGTCAAACCGAACTTTTAGGGAGAGGGGAGGGTTGAACCCTAAAACCCCCCCCTCCATTTGTATACTTTCTGTCTGAAACGTTATTTCGGAATGCCTCTTTCAACGGAAAAGAAAAGAAATAGGTTTAGGGACCTCCTGCGATAAATCTCTAAGTTTTAGTTGATTTTTTGATAAAAGTGTTGTGGCAGCCCCCCCCCCCCCCCCCAATGTCTAAATCAGGTACGTAGGTAAGTTGAAAAATCGATCGCCCTCTCCTTGAAAGAATTCTAGATCCGTCTTTGGCTGACTTGGGCTCTTCACCCCCATCTTGGTCTTCAGTCCCTCTATCTTATCTCTTATCAATGGTTCCACCCATTCATGCAGCCTGACACAGGTAATAAAGAGTATTCCCAAAACCGAATTTTAAAAGTCTCTAAATAAACTGGTTCATCGTTCAAAGCGTTGTATTGAGTGAAACGGATCCTATTTCAAATAAATATTAGCGACAAAACATATTACTACGCTTATTTTATCCTCCCACTAAAAAGTTCAGTTATACTTTGATCACTCTTTATGAATTCATATTGCTCCGCTAAAAGACTAAGCTGATATAACAGAAAGAAAAGAAAGAAAAAAAAAACCTTCTTTAAAATATGAAATATATATTCATTTCTTTTTATAAAAAAATATAGAATGAATTTTTAATATTGAACGGAATTTTTCGAAGCGGAAAGAAAACGAATTTCAAAAATTATGAAGTACTTTTATGTCCCCTCCATTTTATCATCTCGAATTGCATCACTGCGCACCAGAATTATTTATGTTCCATGGAATGTTTATGATGCAAAAGTTAAAATGATGACTTTCTTTTATAAAGGAAAAAACATCCATATTGCTAAATAATCGTCTTCGAAAAAAAAAAAAAAGAACTGAAGTTTTCGGTATGAGAGTTGAAATGACTTTAATGCTAAGAATTTTTTTATAGCAATAAAATATTTTTGACTGAGTAATGAGCATTTAATGTACAGTCAACTGTCAGGAAATTTTTTTGCCAAATTTTGTAAACGCTGATCTTTTTAATATCATAAATATTAATGTATGAAAACATTACAGACGTGTATTTAATTCCTTTCGTAAGTTACAAATATGCTAAAAACTTTTTCGCTAACTCTTGCAGAGGAAATGAAAATCCGCAAAAGCAAATCAAATTCGATGAATTTTTGATTAAAAACATACTGTTCGTAGCATAATTTATTTGTCTTGTGCAGACAATTTATAGAAATATAATTATTTCCATCCTTACAGACGCATATTCATTACTAGAAATTTAAAATAAATGCACACGCTTCGATTAAAACAAAACAGATGATTTATTTGTTTTGATTCAGAAACTAACTCCCGTGAAATGTTTTTAAATGTCAGAGGTCGAAAAATACGAATCAGTCAGTATCAGGGGCGTGCACAGGAATTTAGTGCTCGTCACAAATGACTTTTTGCCCTCCTCCCCCCTCCATATCCTTCACTACTTACGTATTTTCGTCCCCTCTCCCCCTGCGCCGCTTCATATTCTTATACAAATCTTAAGAGAAGATTTTACAAATTTACCCAAACCCCAAACCGATGACTTTTCTGACAAAAATTTTTTTAGAAAAATTTGTTCGGAATGTTAACTCGCCGATTAAAATAAAAACGTAACTGCATATCAAGTCGTTTGGTTTACCTTCGTTACTGAGAGATTGATCAAGTTAACACGCGCATACATACATAATATAAGTGCACATATTTTAAGTATAAAAAATAAACAAATAAATAGTAAATCAGACATAGTTAATTTATTTAGTTTTTGTTTGATGTTATTGATTGATAAGGTATTTGCATTTCTACGTATTTCTTAATGTTAACCCCACAAAACAGCATGTCCATTTTGTATTTTCATTAAATTTTCATTTTCATTAAATAACATCCATTTAAAAGCTAGTAAATTTACTTCAATTGAACGTGAGTTTTGTAATATGAATTGTGATTCTTAGCTAAACATGTACCAAAAAATCTTCGTTGAACCATTATAGTTATGAAATATTAGCGAATATACAACTCAACTCTCTCTCTCTCTCTCCCTCTCTCTTGTCACGCCTAAAAGTTACTAGTTTTTTGTATTCTCATAAAGAAAATGGATTTGCAAGATGTTATGAGAAGTCTGATTGCAATAAGCCTTTTGAAAAGACATTATTTGCTTGTCACGAACGTCATGCCAGCTGTTCACTTTGAACGTTCAGAAGAATTTGGGGCAGTAGAAATTAAAATGGCCGAACAATAAGGGTAAGCAAGAAGTGTAACAGAAAATTTATCAAATTTCTGTCTGCAACATTTCTGTCAAAAGCATGTCTACACCATTTTTTCCCTTGATCTTTTATAGAATTTATGAGAGAAAGATTAAAAGTTTTTTTTTTTTTTTTGAAAAAACTTACTGGTTAAAGTTTTAGCGAAAAAGTAAAAATTTAATAAGAGTTATGCATAAAAAAAATCTATTTAGTCTGAAAGGAATTTAGGCACGCAACAGATGTGAATTCGACCCGATACTACTATAAGTGTTGATATTTCATATAAGTTCAAGATTGAGTACTTTTCGTCTCTTAAAACATTAAAAAAAAAAAAAATGGAGTAATGTTTCAATCCTTTAGTAATAACTGAGCGTTATGATTAGGTCCCGGATTTTGATAATCTAAAAAATATTGAACAATGCGCGTAAGAACTGAATTTTTTTTTTTTTAATAGCAAAAAAAAAAAAACTTAATATATAAAGACTGCTCTTTAAATAAAGGAGTTTATCTTATATTTAAACAAGCATTTTCCCTTGAAACATCATTTATTTCTTAAATTTACATACAGTTGTCTTAAAATATTTATCTAATATAATTAAAAGCTGAGCGTATATGTTTGTACCTATGTATCTATGTCCGAGTTACTTCCCCCGAAGCAAGTAAACTGACCATCGAACCAGGTATCGACGGATTCGTAATTTTCCCGTTTTTATATTTGACTACTTAACATAATCCTACGATAGTAATTCGCAACTCCAATAAACTATAGGGGGCGCTGCAGTCACTGTCTAATGGTGGATGAAAAAGGTAAAACAAACGGATGCCGTAACTTATAACTTGCTTTGAAACTTAATGAATGACAGTAATATTTCATCGCATTTGTGGGAAACTTTCTTTTCTATTCCTCTGAAATTACATTACACCACAATCTCTCTGAAGCCTGTAATTTTCTCCAAAGAAAACACATAGAACGGAATGTTTTACCTTTTTCTTTAGTATTGTTAATCACCGCAAGGTAGCGTATTCGAGCTCTGAAGTTGCGAATTAGCGGAGATATCAATTTAAAACTATTAATTGGGATACTTAGACTTCGACATAAAATCCCTAATTTTCGAAGGTTTTCCTTCATTCAAATTATTATTCAGTGCCTCATCTCAACTTTCCATGACAATGCTTTTATTAAAATTTTTAGCATGAAGAAAATAATTGAGACGAAAGATCTGTTGTGTGCCGTTCTTTTTCTCGAATATGAACAAATAAAATTCTGCCTTTTTTTTTTTTGACTTTTCCTGTAATCAGGGGATTTAAAATGTTTCCTTTTTGGTTATTTTCCCGCAATCTGCCGCAAAATTTTACTGTTTTTTTTTTCTTCAAGCCTGATTGTTGAACACGCGTCAGTTGACATAACTTTTATTTTCGAGGTAGACCGTGCAAAGCCGGGCGACGCTGCTAATAGTGAGATACATTTTGATACAATTTTTATTGAAGTTGGAAATAAATGATACATACAACTCTTATTGTAATTCCACAAGGAAGTCCTTCCCCAAGTTTTAGCACTGTTTTAGTTCCCCTCACCCCTCACCCCTTTTTTATTTTTTAAATTCTGGAAGAGGGAAGGGGGAATGAACACCAGTAAACTATGAGGAAGAAATTTTAAGGAAGGGACAACTTTTTCTTCCAAAATAAAACAGTTCTAAAAACAGGAATGAAAACTCCCCTATCCTCATCTAACCACAAAATCGCCTCAATTTATTTTTGCTAGCTTCTGTTAGCAACATCTTCTTTCAATGATGGACAGCGTTAATCCTTTACCAGAAAACTGAATGGTGCAACTCAGTTGAAATGCTTTAAGAATGAGTAAGATCTTCTATTGAATTAATGTATGATGGTGCTATTAAGTAGACTGTAGGGTAGAACCAATTTTTTTTTTCCTTTTGATTTTTCTGTGTAGGACTTCTTTTTCTGCGAAATAGTCATAATATTTTTATCTTTTATTTTGTAACTCCCAATACGTCCTAAAAAGCCGAAAAAAAGCTCGAAAAATACCAAAAAACCCAAACATGCAAAAGAAAAGAAAGAAAAAAAAAGCTAATGTTATCAAAATCCGGGCCTTATATATGATAATTTTTATTTTATTTTTGATTTTTACTCACAACTTAAATTTGAAAATTACACAATCGGAAATATGAGTGTCAAATACGCGTTTTCAGTTTCAGTCGACATTCCTAGAAAAACACCAGGAATGCATCATTGTGTAGTTTTTAACGAAAAAACACTGAACGGAAAACTGAATTTTCGAGCAATTATATGCTAAGCATTTCATGTAAAATAAAGATAATTGAGTGAAAACCCACATAATAACTTCAAAATTTTTTTTATGTTGAAAAATCTTCATTATCAGTCAAAAAAAAAAAAAAAAACACACACACACACACACACACACACGAATTTCGTACGAAACTAGTAGTAAACAAAACGAGAAACAATGCTGCAAAAGTAAAACAGCGTCCTCTCCTGTGATTGGCAGTCACATTCCCTTCTCGAATCAGACAGCCGTCAAAACCCAGCATCGAATACGCTTAATCATTTAAAATCGCCGTAGAAAAGCGTTTAAAGTTAAAAAAAATATGATAACAACTTTTAACTCTCCAATCCGAAAGATACTGCCAATAAAAGAAGCAAAGAAATAGTTACTCGCTATCTACCGTTTGCAAGGAGAGTAGGTATTGACAAACGTAAGACATTGGGCAATGTGACCACTATGAGCAATCCTGATCCTGAATAAGAATCAAGTGATAATCTCCCAACCCAAAGAATAAATAATTTTGTTGAAATACTCATTACTTTAAGAATAGAAGGAAAATCCGTGCCGCTCCTGATTCCTATTCCTATTCACAACTGACTACAACTGTATTTATGTCGAGGACTACATACTAAGTGCCTTGCCTCCATTATTTTATATACCGATAGATGGCAGCACCATCACCGGATGGAACAGTTAATGATAACTTAGAACTAAGTCCAGGAGCTAATAGCAACCTGGTGCTAGCACCCCCAGAGGTATCGTTTCACTTGGAGGACATTGAGAACCACGAGCATATTTAACGTCGCCCAGTCCACTTTAATGACGACGGTGGATCTTCGACCATCGAGGTTCGAACTCAGAACCCTCCGACCCCCGAATCCGACACTCTACCGATCGGGCTACCACGGCCCACGTTCAATGTTGTCTTAAATGCTGTCTTAATCTAATGTTTTTCTTAAGATATAAATAGCCACTTACGTTCGACAAAATTAATTGCACAGGTGATAGATTTTTGTTCAAGGACGCAGCTTGACATGCAGGGATGAGTTATGAAGTTCATTCCTGTTGTATATTATGATGGATAAAAAGACCTATTAGTTAAAAGAAAACGAGCTGATGTGTGCATCACATGACTTCCTTTTACTCCAATTTAATGTTATTTCCCCATTACTGGCAATTTTAATGTGATTCAATAGTTTACTCTCTAAATATCACCAACAGTGGCCAAATTGAAACAGATTTTAAAAAAAATCGCCAAATTTTGGCGACAAAACTTGGCGACCAAAAGACTGGCGATATATTGCCAAGTATCCCACAAATTATAACACCACTTGAGTTTACATCGAAATTAACAATGATTTCCCCCAAAAAGGGGCAAAAGACCCCTTTAGAAACACCCGAATGTAATCAAAAGGGGAGGTGCACAACTAGACCCCGCTAGGAGTCTACGTACCAAATTTCAACTTTCTAGGATATGCCGTTCTTGAGTTATGCGCATACGTACGCACATACGCATATCCGCACATACATACGTACATACAGACGTCACGAGAAAATTCGTTGCAATTAACTCGGGAATCATCACTACGGATATTTCGCGTGTCTATACGTTCTTAGGCACTTATCTACGCATGGTCGAATCGAAAAAAAAAAAACTCAATATTCATTTGGGGGTGAGTAAAATGGAAATTAAGGTCGATTTTTGAGTGAAATTTTTTTCGCGAATACAATACTTCCTTTTTTGTAAAAGGAAGTAAAAAAACTTCCGAAGTTATTTTTGATGAGTGAATAGTTGAATAAAGAGTTCTCCATTGAGATGACTATTGCCAAATATTGCACATTGGATAGAATGTATATAATTTGACTTGCGCATTTATGCAGTTTTTCCATGTAATTATGTAGTGTAGATGCTGGATCAGGGGTTGCTCGGCTTCTGGTCTGGATAAAAAACACAGTTAAGGACTAATTTATCAAAAAGGAACGTATCCATTTTCCAAAAAATGTTCAGCAGGTGAGAAAAACGAATTAGGATAAGAACAAAATAGTTTTATCAACATCTCTGGGTACAGAACTGAGCACAAAAGCACAACAAATCATGACCCAGAGTAAGAAATATTTGTGTAAAAAAACAAGGAGACATCGCCATCTTAATTTTGGATATGTGCCCTTTTGAACGAAAATCTGTGTGAATGTTGAAAATTTCAATTTCACCAAAACTCTAACATTTCACCTTCTCATATTCTCTTACCGAAGTACAAGAACCTAAAAGTAATGGATTTTGAGGATGTTCGACATGTGTTCTTTTGGATCTAAAAGGCTTCGTACTATATATTCTTTCAGGATTCGTCCCCTATTGTTCAAAATAAAACGTGCAGAGGACGGATTTGTTACCTTTTGACCAAAAAGTCACACTTGACCCTTAAATAAAATATGATTTTCCACATTTGGACTTCTTGAGAGTAAGTGATTTATTTGATAAAGATCATCTGAAAGATTTAGAAAATGTCATAAAATGAATTTTTCTAAAAAGTGGATATGTTCTCTTTTGATAAATTACTCCTCAGTTGTCTTCAACGATACATCGAACCGGAAAAACCACGTGTAGAGTCCGGTACGGGAGTATCCTAGAATGTAATTCCTATTCCTATTCAGAGTCACAACTGACTACAACTGTATTTATGTCGAGGATTGCATACTAAGTGCCTTACCTCCATTATTTTATATACCGATAGATGGCAGCACCATCACCGGATCTAACAGTTAATGAGAATTTAGAACTAGTCCAGGAGCTAATAGCTACCTGGTGCTAGCACCCCAGAGGTATCGTTTCACTTGGAAGACATTGACACCACGAGCATATTTAACGTCGCCCAGTCCCCTTTAATGACGACGGTGGGTCTTCGACCATCGAGTTCGAACCCAGGACCCTCCGGCCCCCGAATCCGACACTCTACCGATCGGGCTACCACGGCCCGCCGCTCCTGATAAAAAGGTATTTTATTGAAATATCTGTTACAGTTACAACGAAGGCAAATTATTACCGAAGAAAAAAAAAATCATGTCATCAAAATACTCACTCCACTTGAATCAGCTGAAACTACACATTTATTCCCACCAAAAAGAATCAGAGATTTTATGATAAAGCGTGTTTTATGTATGTAAAAACGAATTTTCACTGTGCCTCTAATTTCAGTGAAGGGCAATTCACAAAAATGACAATTTTTACGAAAATTTTTTTCATTAATTTATTGGAATGATTTTGTAAACTATATCACTCATTATGCCTCATTTATTATGTGTTGGGAGCCT